>NC_088406.1:13406420-13486420 GCF_034236695.1 Oncorhynchus nerka
CCCCTTAATGACATCACAATACCCCTTAATGACACCACAATACCCATAATGACAAAGCAAAAACAGGTATTTCGAAATTTGTGCTAATTTACTGAAAATAAAAAACAGAAATATCACATTTACATAAGTATTCAGACCCTTTACTCAATACTCTGTTGAAGCACCTTTGGCAGCGATTACATCCTCGAGTCTTCTTGGGTATGACGCTACAAGCTTGGCACGCCTGTATTTGGGGAGTTTCTCCCATTCTTCTCTGCAGGTCCTCTCAAGCTCTGTCAGGTTGGATGGGGAGTGTTGCTGCACAGCTATTTTCAGGTCTCTCCAGAGATGTTCGTTCAGGTTAAAGTCCGGGCTCTGGCTGGGCCACTCAAGGACATTCAGAGACTTGTCCCGAAGCCACTCCTGTGTTGTCCTGGCTGTATGCTTAGGGTTGTTGTCCTGTTGGAAGGTGAACCTTCACCCCAGTCTGAGATCATGAGCAGTCTTGAACAGGTTTTCCTCAAGGATCTCTCAGTACTTTGCTCCGTTAATTTTTTACTTGATCCTGACTAGTCTTCCAGTCCCTGCCGCTGAAAAACATCCCCACAGCATGATGCTGCCACCACCATGCTTCACCGTAGGGATGGTGCAAGGTTTCCTCCAGGCATGACACTAGGCATTCAGACCAAAGAGTTAATTCTTGGATTCATCAGACCAGGGAATATTGTTTCTCATGGTCTGAGAGTCTTTAGGTGTCTTTTGGCAAACTCCAAGCAGGCGATCATGAGCCTTTTACACAATTGATTTTGATTCCACACAAACCACACGCATTGATTCCACAGAAACCACACGCATTGATTCCACAGAAACCACACGCATTGATTCCACAGAAACCACACGCATTGATTCCACACAAACCACACGCATTGATTCCACACAAACCACACGCATTGATTCCACACACAGACTCACTCTCAGTGTGGTTCTCCACCCAGCCATTGATCTGCTCTGCCACGGCGGCTGATTCGCTGAAGTCCACCGTCTCCACCTCCGCCCGGAAGTACTTCCTCATCAGCCGCAGGAACTCCGGGTTAAAGGTCACGCCACTCTGCAGGAAGAGGGAGTTGGCCAATCGGATGATGTAGTGGGCGTCGTCTTCAGACAGAGCCCCTGTCAGGTTCTGGAGCAGAGAGAACTCCTCATCTGGGAGACGGACAGAGACACACAACTTACTCACTGGGAGGTGGCTGTGTGAGTGTGTGTTCTGAGGTGTGTATACTTGTAGGTAGGTGGCTGTGTGTATGTTTGTGTGTGTGTGTGTGTGTGTGTGCGTGCGTGCGTGCGTGTGTGTGTGTGCGTGAGTATCAGAGGTCTACCGATTAACCGGAATGGCCGATTAATTAGGGCTGATTACAAGTTTTCATAACAATCGGAAATCGGTATTTTTGGGCGCCGATTTGACATTTTTTTTGTTTTTACACCTTTATTTAATCTTTATTTAACTAGGCAAGTCAGTAAAGAACACATTCTTATCTTCAATTAAGGCCTAGAAATGGTGGGTTAACTGCCTTGTTCAGGAGCAGAACGACAGATGTTCACCTTGTCAGCTCGGGGGATCCAATCTTGCAACCATACAGTTAACTAGTCCAACGCAATAAAGACCTGCCTCTTGTTGCACTCCACAAGGAGACTGCCTGTTACGCAAATGCAGTAAGCCAAATCAATCAATCATAATCACTAGTTAACTGCACATGGTTGATGATATTACTAGATATTATCTAACGTGTCCTGCGTTGCATATAATCTGACTGAGCAAACAAGCATACAAGTATCTAAGTATCTGACTGAGCGGTGGTAGGCAGAAGCAAGTGCGTAAAACATTAATTCAAACAGCACTTTCGGCCATTTTGCCAGCAGCTGTTTGTTGTGCTTCAAGCTGTTTATGACTTCAAGCCTATCAACTCCAGAGGTGAGGTTGGTGTAACCGAGGTAGTTAGTGCGCGCTAATAGCGTTTCAAACGTCACTTGCTCTGAGCCTTGGAGTAGTTGTTCCCCTTGCTCTGCATGGGTAAAGCTGCTTCGAGGGTGGCCAGAGAGGAGCGAGGAGAGGGACGGAAGCTATACTGTTACACTGGCAATACTAAAGTGCCTATAAGAACATCCAATAGTCAAAGGTTAATGAAATACAAATGGTATAGAGAGAAATAGTCCTATATTAACTACAACCTAAAACTTCTTAACTGGGAATATTGAAGACTCATGTTAAAAGGAACCACCAGCTTTCATATGTTCTCATGTTCTGAGCAAGGAAGTTAAACATTAGCTTATTGCACTTTTACTTTCTTCTCCAACACTTAATTTTTTCATTATTTAAACCAAATTGAACAGGTTTCATTATTTATTTGAGGCTAAATTGATTTTATTGATGTATTATCTTAAGTTAAAATAAGTCTTCATTCAGTATTGCTGTAATTGTCATTATTACAAATAAATCAAATTTAAAAAATTGGCCGATTAATCGGTATCTGCTTTTTTGGTCCTCCAATCATTGGTATTGGCGTTGAAAAATCATAAATCGGTTGACCTCTAGTGTGTATACCTGTAGGTAGGTGGCTGTGTGTGTGTTCTGCAGTGTGTATACCTGTAGGTAGGTGGCTGAAGCCAACAGCCTGGCGTATCTGTGTGAGGGAGGCCCCGCGGGCCCCCAGCTCCACCATGCCCAGGGCCACAGCCACACTCAGGGGGGAGAAGATGATGTTGTCATCCCCCCCCCGCGCCTGCAGCTGGTGGTACAGTCTGACGGAGAACTCTGCCGTGGTGTCCTCTGGAATGTCAGCGGCATGGCAACCATGGCCCGGCAACAGGAGGAGGGCCAGGAGGCTGAGAATCAACATGGGAAAGCTGAGAGCTAGCGAGAGCGAGAGTGAGAGACAGAGAAAGAGAGAGAAAGAAAGAGAGAAAGAAAAGAGAGAGAGAGAGAGAGAGAGAGAGTGGGGGGGTTAGCGGGAGGAGAGAATGACAGAGACGGAACATGTTTCAATCCGGCATGCCAATAAAGCATATTAGTGTCTGAATATAGATAGAGGAAAACACACAGGGATAAAACAGGGAGAGAGATGGAAAGAGAAAGGGAGGGAAAAAAGAGTAGACAGACTGCTAAACAGCCAGTTATCCTACTGTACGACTGTAACTACATTTATACTGATAAACAGCCAGTTATCCTACTGTACGACTGTAACTACATTTATACTGATAAACAGCCAGTTATCCTACTGTACGACTGTAACTACATTTATACTGATAAACAGCCAGTTATCCTACTGTACGACTGTAACTACATTTATACTGATAAACAGCCAGTTATCCTACTGTACGACTGTATCTACATTTATACTGATAAACAGCCAGTTATCCTACTGTACGACTAACTACATTTATACTGATAAACAGCCAGTTATCCTACTGTACGACTGTAACCACATTTATACTGATAAACAGCCAGTTATCCTACTGTACGGCTGTAACTACATTTATACTGATAAACAGCCAGTTATCCTACTGTACGACTGTAACTACATTTATACTGATAAACAGCCAGTTATCCTACTGTACGACTGTAACTACATTTATACTGATAAACAGCCAGTTATCCTACTGTACGACTGTAACTACATTTATACTGATAAACAGCCAGTTATCCTACTGTACGACTAACTACATTTATACTGATAAACAGACAGTTATCCTACTGTACGACTGTAACTACATTTATACTGATAAACAGCCAGTTATCCTACTGTACGACTGTAACTACATTTATACTAATAAACAGCCAGTTATCCTACTGTACGACTGTAACTACATCTATACTGATAAACAGACAGTTATCCTACTGTACGACTGTAACTACATCTATACTGATAAACAGACAGTTATCCTACTGTACGACTGTAACTACATTTATACTGATAAACAGCCAGTTATCCTACTGTACGACTGTAACTACATTTATACTAATAAACAGCCAGTTATCCTACTGTACGACTAACTACATTTATACTGATAAACAGCCAGTTATCCTACTGTACGACTGTAACTACATTTATACTGATAAACAGCCAGTTATCCTACTGTACGACTAACTACATTTATACTGATAAACAGCCAGTTATCCTACTGTACGACTGTAACTACATTTATACTGATAAACAGCCAGTTATCCTACTGTACGACTGTAACTACATTTATACTGATAAACAGCCAGTTATCCTACTGTACGACTGTAACTACATTTATACTGATAAACAGCCAGTTATCCTACTGTACGACTGTAACTACATTTATACTGATAAACAGCCAGTTATCCTACTGTACGACTGTAACTACATTTATACTGATAAACAGCCAGTTATCCTACTGTACGACTAACTACATTTATACTGATAAACAGCCAGTTATCCTACTGTACGACTGTAACTACATTTATACTGATAAACAGCCAGTTATCCTACTGTACGACTGTAACTACATTTATACTGATAAACAGCCAGTTATCCTACTGTACGACTAACTACATTTATACTGATAAACAGCCAGTTATCCTACTGTACGACTAACTACATTTATACTGATAAACAGCCAGTTATCCTACTGTACGACTAACTACATTTATACTGATAAACAGCCAGTTATCCTACTGTACGACTAACTACATTTATACTGATAAACAGCCAGTTATCCTACTGTACGACTGTAACTACATTTATACTGATAAACAGCCAGTTATCCTACTGTACGACTGTAACTACATTTATACTGATAAACAGCCAGTTATCCTACTGTACGACTGTAACTACATTTATACTGATAAACAGCCAGTTATCCTACTGTACGACTGTAACTACATTTATACTGATAAACAGCCAGTTATCCTACTGTACGACTGTAACTACATTTATACTGATAAACAGCCAGTTATCCTACTGTACGACTAACTACATTTATACTGATAAACAGCCAGTTATCCTACTGTACGACTGTAACTACATTTATACTGATAAACAGCCAGTTATCCTACTGTACGACTGTAACTACATTTATACTGATAAACAGCCAGTTATCCTACTGTACGACTAACTACATTTATACTGATAAACAGCCAGTTATCCTACTGTACGACTAACTACATTTATACTGATAAACAGCCAGTTATCCTACTGTACGACTGTAACTACATTTATACTGATAAACAGCCAGTTATCCTACTGTACGACTGTAACTACATTTATACTGATAAACAGCCAGTTATCCTACTGTACGACTGTAACTACATTTATACTGATAAACAGCCAGTTATCCTACTGTACGACTAACTACATTTATACTGATAAACAGCCAGTTATCCTACTGTACGGCTGTAACTACATTTATACTGATAAACAGCCAGTTATCCTACTGTACGACTAACTACATTTATACTGATAAACAGCCAGTTATCCTACTGTACGACTGTAACTACATTTATACTGATAAACAGCCAGTTATCCTACTGTACGACTGTAACTACATCTATACTGATAAACAGCCAGTTATCCTACTGTACGACTGTAACTACATTTATACTGATAAACAGCCAGTTATCCTACTGTACGACTGTAACTACATTTATACTGATAAACAGCCAGTTATCCTACTGTACGACTGTAACTACATCTATACTGATAAACAGACAGTTATCCTACTGTACGACTGTAACTACATTTATACTGATAAACAGCCAGTTATCCTACTGTACGACTGTAACTACATTTATACTGATAAACAGCCAGTTATCCTACTGTACGACTAACTACATTTATACTGATAAACAGCCAGTTATCCTACTGTACGACTGTAACTACATTTATACTGATAAACAGCCAGTTATCCTACTGTACGACTGTAACTACATTTATACTGATAAACAGCCAGTTATCCTACTGTACGACTGTAACTACATTTATACTGATAAACAGCCAGTTATCCTACTGTACGACTGTAACTACATTTATACTGATAAACAGCCAGTTATCCTACTGTACGACTGTAACTACATTTATACTGATAAACAGCCAGTTATCCTACTGTACGACTGTAACTACATTTATACTGATAAACAGCCAGTTATCCTACTGTACGACTGTAACTACATTTATACTGATAAACAGCCAGTTATCCTACTGTACGACTGTAACTACATTTATACTGATAAACAGCCAGTTATCCTACTGTACGACTAACTACATTTATACTGATAAACAGCCAGTTATCCTACTGTACGACTAACTACATTTATACTGATAAACAGCCAGTTATCCTACTGTACGACTAACTACATTTATACTGATAAACAGCCAGTTATCCTACTGTACGACTAACTACATTTATACTGATAAACAGCCAGTTATCCTACTGTACGACTGTAACTACATTTATACTGATAAACAGCCAGTTATCCTACTGTACGACTGTAACTACATTTATACTGATAAACAGCCAGTTATCCTACTGTACGACTGTAACTACATTTATACTGATAAACAGCCAGTTATCCTACTGTACGACTGTAACTACATTTATACTGATAAACAGCCAGTTATCCTACTGTACGACTGTAACTACATTTATACTGATAAACAGCCAGTTATCCTACTGTACGACTAACTACATTTATACTGATAAACAGCCAGTTATCCTACTGTACGACTGTAACTACATTTATACTGATAAACAGCCAGTTATCCTACTGTACGACTGTAACTACATTTATACTGATAAACAGCCAGTTATCCTACTGTACGACTAACTACATTTATACTGATAAACAGCCAGTTATCCTACTGTACGACTAACTACATTTATACTGATAAACAGCCAGTTATCCTACTGTACGACTAACTACATTTATACTGATAAACAGCCAGTTATCCTACTGTACGACTGTAACTACATTTATACTGATAAACAGCCAGTTATCCTACTGTACGACTAACTACATTTATACTGATAAACAGCCAGTTATCCTACTGTACGGCTGTAACTACATTTATACTGATAAACAGCCAGTTATCCTACTGTACGACTAACTACATTTATACTGATAAACAGCCAGTTATCCTACTGTACGGCTGTAACTACATTTATACTGATAAACAGCCAGTTATCCTACTGTACGACTAACTACATTTATACTGATAAACAGCCAGTTATCCTACTGTACGACTGTAACTACATTTATACTGATAAACAGCCAGTTATCCTACTGTACGACTGTAACTACATCTATACTGATAAACAGACAGTTATCCTACTGTACGACTGTAACTACATTTATACTGATAAACAGCCAGTTATCCTACTGTACGACTGTAACTACATCTATACTGATAAACAGACAGTTATCCTACTGTACGACTGTAACTACATCTATACTGATAAACAGACAGTTATCCTACTGTACGACTGTAACTACATTTATACTGATAAACAGCCAGTTATCCTACTGTACGACTGTAACTACATTTATACTAATAAACAGCCAGTTATCCTACTGTACGACTAACTACATTTATACTGATAAACAGCCAGTTATCCTACTGTACGACTGTAACTACATTTATACTGATAAACAGCCAGTTATCCTACTGTACGACTAACTACATTTATACTGATAAACAGCCAGTTATCCTACTGTACGACTGTAACTACATTTATACTGATAAACAGCCAGTTATCCTACTGCTACGACTGTAACTACATTTATACTGATAAACAGCCAGTTATCCTACTGTACGACTGTAACTACATTTATACTGATAAACAGCCAGTTATCCTACTGTACGACTGTAACTACATTTATACTGATAAACAGCCAGTTATCCTACTGTACGACTGTAACTACATTTATACTGATAAACAGCCAGTTATCCTACTGTACGACTAACTACATTTATACTGATAAACAGCCAGTTATCCTACTGTACGACTGTAACTACATTTATACTGATAAACAGCCAGTTATCCTACTGTACGACTGTAACTACATTTATACTGATAAACAGCCAGTTATCCTACTGTACGACTAACTACATTTATACTGATAAACAGCCAGTTATCCTACTGTACGGCTGTAACTACATTTATACTGATAAACAGCCAGTTATCCTACTGTACGACTGTAACTACATTTATACTGATAAACAGCCAGTTATCCTACTGTACGACTGTAACTACATTTATACTGTACCAGACAATAAGAGGACAAGGATAAACCCATTTCTAATTAGGGAGGTGTCCAACAATGGAAGTGTTAATGTGAATTTACCTGCAAAAAAGCAGAGAACCATTCACACAGCCCCAATACCTGTATTTTGTTTATAGGGTATAAATGCAGTAATATTGACTAGGTCCTTTGGTTGGTTTTCAATTTCCCATGTTTTTTTACCCCTACCCCTTTCAGATATACGCAAATGCAGGTACAGTATAAAAAGCAGGCATGGTAAAGGCATGGTAAAATAGTGGGATTTTGGTCTGCCCTCTTTTCACAAAAGGAACACCTACGTGAGAATGCTTTTTCGGTGACTACTGCTCAGCGTTCAACACCATAGTGCCCTCTAAGCTCATTACTAAGCTAAGGACCCTGGGACTAAACACCTCCCTCTACAACTGGATCCTTTCTGACAGTGAGGTTAGGCAACAACACAGCTGCCACGCTGATCCTCATCACAGGGGCCCCTCAGGGTTGCGTGCTCAGTCCCCTCCTTGTATTCCCTGTTCACCCACGACTGCGTGGCCAGGCACAACTCCAACACCATCATTAAGTTTGCTGACAATACGACGGTGGTAGGCCTGATCATTGACGATGATGAGACAGCCTATAGGGAGGAGGTCAGAGAACTGGCAGTGTGGTGCCAGGAAAACAACAACTCCCTCAACGTGAGCAAGACCAAGCAGCTGATTGTGGACTACAGGAAAAGGAGGACCGAGCACGCCCCCATTCACATTGACGGTGCTGTAGTGGAGCAGGTTGAGAGCTTCAAGTTCCTTGGTGTCCACATCCCCAACAAATTATCATGGTTCAAACACACCAAGACTGTCTTGAAGAGGGCATTGACAACACCTCTTCCCCCTCAAGAGGCTGAAAAGATTTGGCATGGGTCCCCAGATCCTCAAAATGTTATACAGCTGTACCATTGAGAGCATCTTGACTGGCTGCAGTATGGCAACTGCTCGGGCATTAGACCACAAGGCGCTAAAGTCTGTAGTGCGTATGGCCCAGTTCATCACTGGAGCCGAGCTTCCTGCCAACCAGGACCTCTTTACCAGGCGGTGTCAGAGGAAGGCCCTAAAAATTGTCAAAGGTTCCAGTCACCCAAGTCATAGACTGTTCTCTCTGCTACCATATGGAAAGCGGTACCGATGCACCAAATCTGGAACCAACAGGAACCTGAACAGCTTCTACCCCCAAGCCATAAGACTGATAAATAGTTAGTTAAATAGTAACCAAATAGCTACCCGGGATATCTGAATTGACCCTGCTACGGTTTATTAAACTCATCAAAAAAAGAAAGGTCCTCTCACTGTCAACTGCGTTCATTTTCAGCAAATTTAACATGTGTAAATATTTGTACCAACATAACAAGATTCAACAACTGAGACATAAACTGAACAAGTTCCATAGACATGTGACTAACAGAAACCCGACGAGTTTGTGCCCATATGCGACATTGTTGCCGGTGATGTCTGGTGAGGACCTGCCTTACAACAGGTCTACAAGCCCCCAGTCCAGCCTCTCTCAGCCTATTGCGGACAGTCTGAGCACTGATGGAGGGATAACTCGGCAGTTGTTGTTGCCATCCTGTACCTGTCCAGCAGGTGTGATGTTCGGATGTACCGATCCTATGCAAGTGTTGTTACAGGTGGTCTGCCACTACGAGGACGATCAGCTGTCTGTCATGTCTCCCTGTAGCGCTGTTTTAGCCGTCTCACAGTACAGACATTGCGATTTATTGTCCTGGCCACATCTGTAGTCCTCATACCTCCTTGCAGCATGCCTAAGGCACATTCACACAGATGAGCAGGGACCCTGGGGCATCTTTCTTTTGGTGTTTTTCAGAGTCAGTAGATAAGCCTCTTTAATGTCCTAAGTTTCATAACTGTGGCCTTATTTGCCTACCGTCTAAGCTGTTAGTGTCTTAACGACCGTTCCACCGGTGCATGTTCATTAATTGTTTATGGTTCATTGAACAAGCATGGGAAACAGTGTTTAAACCCTTTACAATGAAGATCTGTGAAGTTATTTGGATCTACTATTACTTTTATTATTACATGTTTTACTTTATATTATTTCTCAATTTTCTTTCTGTCTGCATTTTTGGGACCCGTGATTATTTCACTGTTAGTCCACACCTGTTGTTTGTAGACCACGTGACAAATAAAATATGATGTGATGTTGATATGAGAAAAGAGGAGAGGAGGAGAAGGGGAAGAGGAGGAGAGGAGGAAGAGGGGAAGAGGAGGAGAGGAGGAAAGGGGAGAGGAGGAGGGAGAGGGGGAGAGGGGGAGAGGAGGAGAGGGGGAGAGGAGGAAGAGGGGAGAGGGGGAGAGGAGGAAGAGGGGGAGAGGAGGGAGAGGAGGAGAGGAGGAAGAGGGGGGAGGAGGAGGGAGGGGGAGAGGAGGAGAAGGGGAAAGGAGGAGAGGGGGAGAGGAGGAGAGAGGGGAAGAGGAGGAGAGGAGGAAGAGGGGAAGAGGAGGAGGAGGAGGAAGAGGAGGAGAGGGGGAGAGGGGAGAGGGGGAGAGGAGGAAGAGGGGGAGAGGGGGAGAGGAGGAAGAGGGGGAGAGGAGGGAGAGGAGGGAGAGGAGGAAGAGGGGGAGAGGAGGAGAGGGGGAGAGGGGGGAGAGGAGGAAGAGGGGGAGAGGAGGAGAGGGGGAAGAGTGATGAAACTGTCCTCCTCCAGTGGGTTGTAACTACATTTGTGCTTTCGACTGTAGACAGAAGAAACTCTGTTTGGTGCCAATTTACTAAATGAGCTCATGCATATTTCATCTCCTGCTACATCAGATTTTTCTTCAAAATCTGCTTGCCTCAGTGTCATGAGAATGCCTGTGTGTGTGTGTGACTATGGACACTGTCTAACCCAACATAGAATATGTGGCATTTATTTTCTTTGCTCCAGTCTATTCTCCTCTCCCTCCCTCCCTTCCGTCCTTTCCTCCAGTCCACTCTCCTCTCCCTCCCTCCCTTCCGTCCTTTCCTCCAGTCCACTCTCCTCTCCCTCCCTCCCTTCCGTCCTTTCCTCCAGTCCACTCTCCTCTCCCTCCCTCCCTTCCGTCCTTTCCTCCAGTCCACTCTCCTCTCCCTCACTCCCTTCCGTCCTTTCCTCCAGTCCACTCTCCTCTCCCTCCCTCCCTTCCGTCCTTTCCTCCAGTCCACTCTCCTCTCCCTCCCTCCCTTCCGTCCTTTCCTCCAGTCCACTCTCCTCTCCCTCCCTCCCTTCCGTCCTTTCCTCCAGTCCACTCTCCTCTCCCTCACTCCCTTCCGTCCTTTCCTCCAGTCCAGTCCACTCTCCTCTCCCTCCCTCCCTTCCGTCCTTTCCTCCAGTCCACTCTCCTCTCCCTCCCTCCCTTCCGTCCTTTCCTCCAGTCCTCTCTCCTCTCCCTCACTCCCTTCCGTCCTTTCATCCAGTCCACTCTCCTCTCCCTCACTCCCTTCCGTCCTTTCCTCCAGTCCACTCTCCTCTCCCTCACTCCCTTCCGTCCTTTCCTCCAGTCCACTCTCCTCTCCCTCACTCCCTTCCGTCCTTTCCTCCAGTCCACTCTCCTCTCCCTCACTCCCTTCCGTCCTTTCCTCCAGTCCACTCTCCTCTCCCTCCCTCCCTTCCGTCCTTTCCTCCAGTCCACTCTCCTCTCCCTCCCTCCCTTCCGTCCTTTCCTCCAGTCCACTCTCCTCTCCCTCCCTCCCTTCCGTCCTTTCCTCCAGTCCACTCTCCTCTCCCTCCCTCCCTTCCGTCCTTTCCTCCAGTCCACTCTCCTCTCCCTCCCTCCCTTCCGTCCTTTCCTCCAGTCCATTCTCCTCTCCCTCCCTTCCGTCCTTTCCTCCAGTCCACTCTCCTCTCCCTCCCTCCCTTCCGTCCTTTCCTCCAGTCCACTCTCCTCTCCCTCCCTCCCTCCCTTCCGCCCTTTCCTCCAGTCCACTCTCCTCTCCCTCACTCCCTTCCGTCCTTTCATCCAGTCCACTCTCCTCTCCCTCACTCCCTTCCGTCCTTTCCTCCAGTCCACTCTCCTCTCCCTCACTCCCTTCCGTCCTTTCCTCCAGTCCACTCTCCTCTCCCTCACTCCCTTCCGTCCTTTCCTCCAGTCCACTCTCCTCTCCCTCCCTCCCTTCCGTCCTTTCCTCCAGTCCACTCTCCTCTCCCTCCCTCCCTTCCGTCCTTTCCTCCAGTCCACTCTCCTCTCCCTCCCTCCCTTCCGTCCTTTCCTCCAGTCCACTCTCCTCTCCCTCCCTCCCTTCCGTCCTTTCCTCCAGTCCACTCTCCTCTCCCTCCCTCCCTTCCGTCCTTTCCTCCAGTCCATTCTCCTCTCCCTCCCTTCCGTCCTTTCCTCCAGTCCACTCTCCTCTCCCTCCCTCCCTTCCGTCCTTTCCTCCAGTCCATTCTCCTCTCCCTCCCTTCCGTCCTTTCCTCCAGTCCACTCTCCTCTCCCTCCCTCCCTTCCGTCCTTTCCTCCAGTCCACTCTCCTCTCCCTCCCTCCCTTCTGTCCTTTCCTCCAGTCCACTCTCCTCTCCCTCACTCCCTTCCGTCCTTTCCTCCAGTCCACTCTCCTCTCCCTCACTCCCTTCCGTCCTTTCCTCCAGTCCACTCTCCTCTCCCTCCCTCCCTTCCGTCCTTTCCTCCAGTCCACTCTCCTCTCCCTCACTCCCTTCCGTCCTTTCCTCCAGTCCACTCTCCTCTCCCTCCCTCCCTTCCGTCCTTTCCTCCAGTCCACTCTCCTCTCCCTCCCTCCCTTCCGTCCTTTCCTCCAGTCCACTCTCCTCTCCCTCCCTCCCTTCCGTCCTTTCCTCCAGTCCACTCTCCTCTCCCTCCCTCCCTTCCGTCCTTTCCTCCAGTCCATTCTCCTCTCCCTCACTCCCTTCCGTCCTTTCCTCCAGTCCACTCTCCTCTCCCTCACTCCCTTCCGTCCTTTCCTCCAGTCCACTCTCCTCTCCCTCACTCCCTTCCGTCCTTTCCTCCAGTCCACTCTCCTCTCCCTCACTCCCTTCTGTCCTTTCCTCCAGTCCACTCTCCTCTCCCTCACTCCCTTCCGTCCTTTCCTCCAGTCCATTCTCCTCTCCCTCCCTCCCTCCCTTCCGTCCTTTCCTCCAGTCCACTCTCCTCTCCCTCACTCCCTTCCGTCCTTTCCTCCAGTCCATTCTCCTCTCCCTCCCTCCCTCCCTCCCTTCAGTCCTTTCCTCCAGTCCACTTTCCTCTCCCTCCCTCCCTTCCATCCTTTCCTCCAGTCCACTCTCCTCTCCCTCCCTTCCTTCCTTCCTTCCTTCCTTCCTTCCTTCCTTCCTTCCTTCCTTCCTTCCTTCCTTCCTTCCTTCCTTCCTTCCTTTCTTTCTTTCTTTCTTTCTTTCTTTCTTTCTTTCTTTCTTTCTTTCTTCCTTCCTTCCTCTCTACCTCCCTACCTACCTCCCTCCCTCACTCTCTACCTACCTACTTACCTACCTACCTACCTACCTACCTACCTACCTACCTACCTACCTACCTACCTACCTACCTACCTACCTACCTACCTACCTACCTCTACCTACCTCTCTCCCTCTCTACCTACCTCCCTCCCTCTCTACCTACCTCCCTCCCTCTCTACCTACCTCCCTCCCTCCCTCCCTCTCTACCTACCTACCTCCCTCTCTACCTCCCTCCCTCTCTACCTACCTCTCTACCTACCTACCTCTCTACCTACCTACCTCCCTCTCTACCTACCTCCCTCCCTCCCTCCCTCCCTCTCTACCTACCTACCTCCCTCTCTACCTACCTCTCTACCTACCTACCTCTCTACCTACCTACCTACCTACCTCCCTCTCTACCTACCTCCCACCCTACCTACCTACCTCCCTCCCTCTCTCTCTACCTACCTCCCTCTCTACCTACCTCCCTCTCTACCTACCTCCCTCTCTACCTACCTACCTCCCTCTCTACCTACCTACCTACCTCTCTACCTACTTACCTCCCTCCCTCTCTACCTACCTACCTCCCTCTCTACCTACCTACCTACCTCCCTCTCTACCTACCTACCTCCCTCTCTACCTACCTACCTCCCTCTCTCTCTACCTACCTCCCTCTCTCTCTACCTACCTCCCTCTCTCTCTACCTACCTCTCTCTCTACCTACCGCACTCTCTCTCTACCTACCTCCCTCTCTACCTACCTCCCTCTCTACCTACCTACCTCCCTCTCTACCTACCTACCTACCTACCTACCTCTCTACCTACCTACCTCCCTCTCTACCTACCTACCTCCCTCTCTCTCTACCTACCTCCCTCTCTCTCTACCTACCTCCCTCTCTCTCTACCTACCTCTCTCTCTACCTACCGCCCTCTCTCTCTACCTACCTCTCTCTCTCTCTACCTACCTCTCTCTCTACCTACCGCCCTCTCTCTCTACCTACCTCCCTCTCTACCTACCTACCTCATGTTACACACCGTTCTTAAGGGGACTGGTGTGTTCTGGCTGCTCCTGCTGAACACACACGCAGTTCATGCAGTTTCATCCCTCTGCCTTTTACCGTTGCCTGGCAACGCTGTTTTCTGCACAAACAAAGAAAACAGGAGCATGCCACTGCGTTTTTAGCGTGATAGAGGGAATGAGAGAGAGGGACACATACAGAGGGGATGTCCCTCCCTGGTTCTCTGTTGTGTATTGCTGAGCTGCTGAATAGGTTCAGGTACCCTGCATGTTGTTTGTGTGTTTGGTGCTCCGTGTGTGTGTATGCGTGTTACTATCAGATAGATGAGAGTTCCATGCTCCCACACTGGGCTAGAAGCTCCTGTGGGTGCTGGTGACTGGAGTGACATTGTACTTGAGACAACAATGATAGGACTGGATCAATACCGCAGCTCTGTCCTGGTACCAGCTACCCCACCCCAACCCACTCCCCCAACCCCCCTCTCCCTGACTGGCAGACAGGAGCCTACCCACTGGGCACAAACGTCAATTCAAAGTGTATTCCATGTTGGTTCAATGTAATTTGATTGAAATTCAACCAGTGTGTGCCCAGTGAGTAGCCTAGCCTGCCACACAACATGTTCATTCTATCCCCTACAAAACACACAACTATCATATCCATGCAGACTTCCCAAGTTCCGCTCTAGGAACTTACTTAAAACATGGAATGTGTTAGTCATTCTAGAATCCTCTCCAGTGAAATGTGAGACATAGGGCTGTGACGGTAATTGAATAACTGTGTAACTGACAGTATTGGATGAAGGCCGTCATGAAAATAAATAACCGGCAAAACTGTTTAAATAGGCCTATATACATTTTTAGGATTTATTTTTATTAACCTTCTTTTTTTCTAATGTTGATCAACTTGACCTAATAGCAGGGGTGTTTACTAATGATGAAAAGCAATTGTTTTGCTAACTTAGTATGTCAATTCAAACTTTCTCCATCTCCTCTTTCCAACTGTCCTTTGATGCTGGAGCTTGGCGCTAGATGCTGGAGCAGCTAGATGCTAGATGCTGGAGCAGCTTGGTGCTAGATGCTGGAGCAGCTAGGTGCTAGATGCTGGAGCAGCTAGGTGCTAGATGCTGGAGCAGCTAGATGATGGAGCAGCTAGGTGCTAGATGATGGAGCAGCTAGGTGCTACATGATGGAGCAGCTAGGCGCTAGATGATGGAGCAGTTAGGTGCTAGATGATGGAGCAGCTAGGTGCTAGATGATGGAGCAGCTAGGTGCTAGATGATGGAGCAGCTAGGTGCTAGACACTGGAGCAGCTAGGCGCTAGATGATGGAGCAGCTAGGCGCTAGATGATGGAGCAGCTAGGTGCTAGATGATGGAGCAGCTAGGCGCTAGATGATGGAGCAGCTAGGTGCTAGACACTGGAGCAGCTAGGCGTTAGATGATGGAGCAGCTAGGTGCTAGATGATGGAGCAGCTAGGTGCTAGATGATGGAGCAGCTAGGCGCTAGATGATGGAGCAGCTAGGTGCTAGATGATGGAGCAGCTAGGTGCTAGACACTGGAGCAGCTAGGCGCTAGATGATGGAGCAGCTAGGCGCTAGATGATGGAGCAGCTAGGTGCTAGACACTGGAGCAGCTAGGCGCTAGATGATGGAGCAGCTAGGTGCTAGATGATGGAGCAGCTAGGTGCTAGATGATGGAGCAGCTAGGTGCTAGATGATGGAGCAGCTAGGTGCTAGATGATGGAGCAGCTAGGTGCTAGATGATGGAGCAGCTAGGCGCTAGATGATGGAGCAGCTAGGTGCTAGATGATGGAGCAGCTAGGTGCTAGATGATGGAGCAGCTAGGTGCTAGTTGATGGAGCAGCTAGGTGCTAGATGATGGAGCAGCTAGGCGCTAGATGATGGAGCAGCTAGGTGCTAGATGATGGAGCAGCTAGGTGCTAGATGATGGAGAAGCTAGGCGCTAGATGATGGAGCAGCTAGGCGCTAGATGATGGAGCAGCTAGGTGCTAGACACTGGAGCAGCTAGGCACTAGATGATGGAGCAGCTAGGCGCTAGATGATGGAGCAGCTAGGCGCTAGATGATGGAGCAGCTAGGTGCTAGATGATGGAGCAGCTAGGTGCTAGATGATGGAGCAGCTAGGCGCTAGATGATGGAGCAGCTAGATGCTAGATGATGGAGCAGCTAGGCGCTAGATGATGGAGCAGCTAGGCGCTAGATGATGGAGCAGCTAGGTGCTAGACACTGGAGCAGCTAGGTGCTAGATGATGGAGCAGCTAGGCGCTAGATGATGGAGCAGCTAGGCGCTAGATGATGGAGCAGCTAGGTGCTAGACACTGGAGCAGCTAGGTGCTAGACACTGGAGCAGCTAGGTGCTAGATGATGGAGCAGCTAGGCGCTAGATGATGGAGCAGCTAGGCGCTAGATGATGGAGCAGCTAGGTGCTAGACACTGGAGCAGCTAGGCGCTAGATGATGGAGCAGCTAGGCGCTAGATGATGGAGCAGCTAGGCGCTAGATGATGGAGCAGCTAGGCGCTAGATGATGGAGCAGCTAGGCGCTAGATGAGGGAGCAGCTAGGCGCTAGATGATGGAGCAGCTAGGTGCTAGATGATGGAGCAGCTAGGCGCTAGATGATGGAGCAGCTAGGCGCTAGATGATGGAGCAGCTAGGTGCTAGATGATGGAGCAGCTAGGCGCTAGATGATGGAGCAGCTAGGTGCTAGATGCGGGGTGTAGAGCACTACAGGTCATAGCCACTTCAGTAAAAAAAATGGTTTGATGTGTGGACTTTTTTAAATACAAATGCACATTTTCATTGCTTGCTAGTAAATGAATACATTTTTTAAAAAGTTGGATGTGTCTGACTATTCATGAATTATTCAACAGCAGTCAAAGTTTGGATGTGTCTGACTATTCATGAATTATTCAACAGCAGTCAAAGTTTGGATGTGTCTGACTATTCATGAATTATTCAACAGCAGTCAAAGTTTGGATGTGTCTGACTATTCATGAATTATTCAACAGCAGTCAAAGTTTGGATGTGTCTGACTATTCATGAATTATTCAACAGCAGTCAAAGTTTGGATGTGTCTGACTATTCATGAATTATTCAACAGCAGTTGAAAAGTTTGGATGTGTCTGACTATTCATGAATTATTCAACAGCAGTCAAAGTTTGGATGTGTCTGACTATTCATGAATTATTCAACAGCAGTCAAAGTTTGGATGTGTCTGACTATTCATGAATTATTCAACAGCAGTTGAAAAGTTTGGATGTGTCTGACTATTAATTAATTATTCAACATCAGTCAAAGTTTGGATGTGTCTGACTATTAATTAATTATTCAACATCAGTCAAAGTTTGGATGTGTCTGACTATTCATGAATTACTCAACAGCAGTCGAAAATGTTGTTGTAGCATGAGGCCTATATTGCACTAATGTTGTGTCAAATGGACAACACACCAATCCTCTCCAACCTGGCATGGTATCATTAGAAACAGAATCTTTTCTTTATTTATAGACTAATCAAGGCTGACTAGCTCGGTCCTGGCCGATATGCTGCCCAAGGAGATATAAAATACAGTGACGGCCCACAATGCACTTCATGAATGCCCCTACCGTTTGTAAAACAGACAATTTATCATTAATCCCTGTCATTTGGTAAAAGAAATGTATGTTAATGCATGTATTAATTACAGTAATTTACCGTTCTCATTCTCAGAGTGGAAATGTATGTTAATGCATGTATTAATTACAGTAATTTACCGTTCTCATTCTCAGAGTGGAAATGTATGTTAATGCATGTATTAATTACAGTAATTTACCGTTCTCATTCTCAGAGTGGAAATGTATGTTAATGCATGTATTAATTACAGTAATTTACCCTTCTCATTCTCAGAGTGGAAATGTATGTTAATGCATGTATTAATTACAGTAATTTACCCTTCTCATTCTCAGAGTGGAAATGTATGTTAATGCATGTATTAATTACAGTAATTTACCGTTCCCATTCTCAGAGTGGAAATGTATGTTAATGCATGTATTAATTACAGTAATTTACCCTTCTCATTCTCAGAGTGGAAATGTATGTTAATGCATGTATTAATTACAGTAATTTACCCTTCTCATTCTCAGAGTGGAAATGTATGTTAATGCATGTATTAATTACAGTAATTTACCCTTCTCATTCTCAGAGTGGAAATGTATGTTAATGCATGTATTAATTACAGTAATTTACCGTTCCCATTCTCAGAGTGGAAATGTATGTTAATGCATGTATTAATTACAGTAATTTACCCTTCTCATTCTCAGAGTGGAAATGTATGTTAATGCATGTATTAATTACAGTAATTTACCGTTCTCATTCTCAGAGTGGAAATGTATGTTAATGCATGTATTAATTACAGTAATTTACCGTTCTCATTCTCAGAGTGGAAATGTATGTTAATGCATGTATAAATTACAGTAATTTACCGTTCTCATTCTCAGAGTGGAAATGTATGTTAATGCATGTATTAATTACAGTAATTTACCGTTCTCATTCTCAGAGTGGAAATGTATGTTAATGCATGTATTAATTACAGTAATTTACCGTTCCCATTCTCAGAGTGGAAATGTATGTTAATGCATGTATTAATTACAGTAATTTACCGTTCTCATTCTCAGAGTGGAAATGTTGTTTACAGAGTTCAAAACCTGCTACACTTGTGAGAAAAAAACTGTACCTGTACCTGTCCTGTTAATGTTGACAGAGCAGGCATAGAAGTACCTGTCCTGTTAATGTTGACAGAGCAGGCATAGAAGTACCTGGCCTGTTAATGTTGACAGAGGAGGCATAGAAGATCCTGGCCTGTTAATGTTGACAGAGAAGGCATAGAGGTACCTGTCCTGTTAATGTTGACAGAGAAGGCATAGAAGTACCTGTCCTGTTAATGTTGACAGAACAGGCATAGAAGTATCTGTCCTGTAAATGTTGACAGAGCAGGCATAGAAGCACCTGTCCTGTAAATGTTGACATAGCAGGCATAGAAGTACCTGTCCTGTTAATGTTGACAGAGCAGGCATAGAAGTACATGGCCTGTTAATGTTGACAGAGCAGGCATAGAAGTACCTGTCCTGTTAATGTTGACAGAGAAGGCATAGAAGTACCTGTCCTGTTAATGTTGACAGAGCAGGCATAGAAGTTCCTGTCCTGCTTCTTGCAAATGTCAAATGTATAAAAGTGCCCAGCACATTTTTGTCTCCCTCTCAAACAGTCAATGAAGTAGTTCCTCACAGTACACGAGGTAGAGACGATAAACTCAGCTCGCGGACAAATCACTGGTACGGTTGATTAGCTGTCCTAAGTAAAATATCTAGATAAGCAAATTTAAGTGGGACCATTCTACTACACTTCTGGAACCATCGACACGGCTGGCTAGCCTATCTTCATAGAAGCATCTTCAGGAGTGAATGGAAGGAAAATAAACTCTGTAGTTCTGTTCAGGACTACACAACAAGTCACCGGATATCCACAAAGAACAACAGGAAAAGACATGTTGGAACCATTTTGGACAACTTACAAGTGTGCCGCGAAAATGGTTTTTAATGTATTGAGTGTCTTTATCCTGTGTTACCATTTAGTTAGCTAGTAAATCAATAATTAAACCAATTTGTGTAGTACTGAATCATAAGTAAGGCTCTGGTTTTTGCAGATGCAAAGAGGTTACAACGGTTCAGAAAGATGATATGATACGAGGTTATGATTAATAAGTTGACTGTTTATAGATGTGATACCTTTAAAGTTTAATTCAGGAGATGGTAACTCTTAAAGAACTGCTCTCGTGGTGCCCCAAATCCTAATGAGATAATTGTTACATGATTCATTTAAATCGGGTAACAATTAAACATAGTTAATTAGATGAATAACAGTCATCAGATTAATGTTAAAGTCAAGTCACGACGATGCCATCGAATGACTGCAGAAGCAGGGTTCGTGAAGTTATGTGAATATTTTTGGGAAAACCCATCGGACTTCGTTTTGAATTGTTTGTGGGTCAAAATAGTATCTGTATATGTATATGACGAGAACAAGTTCGGCGTATATCTTTTGACTACGTTAATGATGTGTCAATACGAAAATGCTACAGATCCTCTCCAACCTGGAATCTCTTTGTTGATTCATATTTATATGTAATAACCTGAATAACAATGACATGCCATGATAATAATGAAGTGTTTTAGGTTTTATTAAGAAGCATATCCATGTAAACAAGTGAACAAAACAGAATTGGGACCCCCTCCATTGGCTTGGCCAATTACAGTCACCTCTAATTCCAAAACTGTCACAGCCCTAGTGAGACATGTTATGGTGGGCTGGACAATGACTCGGGTCCTCTGTTGTCTCCCTCCCAAAGGGTAAAGAACCTCTCACGTGGCTACAGCTGCTCCCACGCCTGCTCTCATTGGGTAAGAGGAGCATTGTGTGTGGTTCCTCCATAAACCCAACACAGAGGGCAGTTGGTGAGCCAGATAAAGACGTGGGAGTGAGGGGGAGGCGGGGGGGGATTATGTGTGTGATAGTGACACCTGTGTGACCTTATGAGTTGTGGGAGCGGAGCTGTTCTCTTAAAGCAGCCTGCCACCTGTAAGGGTACACCTGCCCTGGTAGTGTAGACAGATTGGGGAGAGAGGGTGAAGGGGTTGGGGGAGAGAGGGTGGGAGGGAGAGGGATTTGAGCGGGAGAAGGGGGTAAGTGTCTGAGATGGGCATCACCTGAGTGCCACAGGTGAAAACCAACACCTGTTAAACCCATATGCCTCTTAAAAACCCGAGGTGATGCCAGCAGAGCACAAACCCCAGGCACTTTAAAGTCATTTCTGTTTAATCTTCAAGGCTTCTAAAATCAATAGAATTAAACCTGTTGTCCTTTGAAAACAACACGACTGAAACCTGATCCTAAATCACCACAAATATACAGTAGCTGACATTTCCACATTCAGAACGTGACGTCATTCACCCCCTCAGACACTTTAGTCCTCAACGACCTTTAAACCCAACACCTTCAAGAAGGCATACTTACCAAGCCAGGAGAATTAAACCCAACACCTTTAAGGCATACTTACCAAGCCAGTAGAATTAAACCCAACACCTTTAAGGCATACTTACCAAGCCAGTAGAATTAAACCCAACACCTTTAAGAAGGCATACTTACCAAGCCAGGAGAATTAAACCCAACACCTTTAAGGCATACTTACCAAGCCAGTAGAATGAAATCCAACACCTTTAAGGCATACTTACCAAGCCAGGAGAATTAAACCCAACACCTTCAAGAAGGCATACTTACCAAGCCAGGAGAATTAAATCCAACACCTTTAAGAAGGCATACTTACCAAGCCAGGAGAATTAAACCCAACACCTTTAAGAAGGCATACTTACCAAGCCAGTAGAATTAAACCCAACACCTTTAAGAAGGCATACTTACCAAGCCAGTAGAATTAAACCCAACACCTTTAAGAAGGCATACTTACCAAGCCAGTAGAATTAAACCCAACACCTTTAAGGCATACTTACCAAGCCAGGAGAATTAAACCCAACACCTTTAAGAAGGCATACTTACCAAGCCAGTAGAATTAAACCCAACACCTTTAAGGCATACTTACCAAGCCAGTAGAATTAAACCCAACACCTTTAAGAAGGCATACTTACCAAGCCAGGAGAATTAAACCTAAGCATTACCCCCTGTAGCTGGGCTTATTACACAATATAACACACTTAGGTAGCCTACACACACTGCATGGACGGCAATCATTCATTCCCCCCCCACACACACACACACAACTTTCTTCCTTTGTTACCATGATGACGGGATGTGATGAACATCATTCTCTCCATGTCCAGAGAAGACAGAGGACTAAAACCCAAATACCCAGTCCCTGTATCTCCCCTTAACATGAGAACACACACGTGCCACATGCATACACATAGCACTTGCTACTCCATCATCAGCAGACTCAGTAATTATATAAGAACACAGAGACAGTCCGCTCTTATAATAGCTCCTAACTGAAACACACTTAAAGGGGAATTTCACCCTATAGTCATTACTATATTAAAGGGGAATTTCACCCTGGCCCTGCCATGGCATATAGTCATTACTATATTAAAGGGGAATTTCACCCTATAGTAATTACTATATTAAAAGGGGAATTTCACCCTGGCCATGCCATGGCATATAGTCATTACTATATTAAAGGGGAATTTCACCCTGGCCCCCCCATGGCATATAGTCATCACTATATTAAAGGGGAATTTCACCCTGGCCCTGTCATGGCATATAGACAGACAGAGTCTTATCCAGCTGGCCGTTCACCGCAGACAGGACAGAGTCTTATCCAGCTGGCCGTTCCCCGCAGACAGGACAGTCTTATCCAGCTGGCCGTTCACCGCAGACAGTACAGAGTCTTATCCAGCTGGCCGTTCCCTGCAGTCAGGACAGAGTCTTATCCAGCTGGCCGTTCACCGCAGACAGTACAGAGTCTTATCCAGCTGGCCGTTCCCTGCAGTCAGGACAGAGTTCCCCGCAGACAGGACAGAGGCTTATCCAGCTGGCCGTTCCCTGCAGACAGGACAGAGTCTTATCCAGCTGGCCGTTCCCTGCAGTCAGGACAGAGTTCCCCGCAGACAGGACAGAGTCTTATCCAGCTGGCCGTTCCCCGCAGACAGGACAGAGTCTTATCCAGCTGGCCGTTCCCCGCAGACAGGACAGAGTCTTATCCAGCTGGCCGTTCCCCGCAGACAGGACAGAGTCTTATCCAGCTGACCGTTCCCCGCAGTCAGGACAAGACCAGTCGCCATATGCACAAAGAATCTCAGTTTATCCAGCCCCCCATGCCGAACACCATTGTCAGTCTACCAAAGCCAGATAAAGGAATATGGCTGCGTTTACACAGGCAGCCCAATTTTGATCTTTTTTTCACTAATTGGTCTTTCAGATCAGATCAGTTCTGAAAAATGTTCGATGGGAAAAGTTCTGATGTGATTAAGACCAATTAGTGGAATAAATATTAGAATGTAGTTTCCGGGTTGGAGCGAGCGGTCGCATCTGCACTCGGTCCGCAGGTAGTATTACATTTCATTACATTTCATTATAGTACAACGGTTTGATTTGTCTAATCTTAGCAATTTCTTCTTAGCTAGCTACATAGCCGTCTTTGTATCATAGATAATTGTGTAATTATCGTATTTCGTCGTCCTAACGCAGTCTACACTGCCCTGCAGCTAGCCAGCTAGCTAACGTCCACCGTTAGCTAGTCCACCGTCTACCGATTAGCAGCACAACTATTACACTCAACTGAACGACTTGATTAGTGTAGTGTTAGCTAGCTACATAGTTGTCTTTGCTGTCTTCGTATCCAAGATAATTGTGTAGTTTAGAGTGTGTAGTTTTAGAGTGATTATCTTAATTTACCGAGGTTAGCTAGCCAGCTATTTGTCGTCCTTAACGTAGGAGACACTGCTAGCTAGCCAACAGCTAGCCAACGTCTACCGAACAGAACTTCCGCACTCAACAATCCGGTCGCATTTCGCTTCGCTCCACAGGTAGTATCACATTTTTCATTTAATTTCATTACAGTACAACGGCTTGATTTGTTTGATCGTAGCTAGCTACATAGCTAGCTACATAGCCGTCTTTGTATCAAAGATAATTGTGTAGTCTAGAGCGATTTCCTAGGTTAGCTAGCCAGCTATTGTCGTTCTTTTAACGCAACGTAACGTAATCAACACTGCTAGCTAGCCAGCTAGCCCGAATAGCAGCACAGTAGAAACTATTACACTCAACGGAACGACTTGATTAGTGTAGTGTCAACAACGCAGCCACTGCCAGCTAGCCTACATAGTCAACAACGCAGCCTCTGCCAGCTAGCCTACTTCAGCAGTACTGTATCATTTTAATCATTTTAGTCAATAAGATTCTTGCTACGTAAGCTTAACTTTCTGAACACTCGAGACGTGTAGTCCACTTGTCATTCCAATCTCCTTTGCATTAGCGTAGCCTCTTGTGTAGCCTGTCATCTATGTGTCTGTCTATCCCTGTTCTCTCCTCTCTGCACAGACCATACAAACGCTCCACACCGCGTGGCCGCGGCCACCCTAATCTGGTGGTCCCAGCGCGCACGACCCACGTGGAGTTCCAGGTCTCCGGTAGCCTCTGGAACTGCCGATCAGCGGCCAACAAGGCAGAGTTCATCTCAGCCTATGCCTCCCTCCAGTCCCTCGACTTCTTGGCACTGACGGAAACATGGATCACCACAGACAACACTGCTACTCCTACTGCTCTCTCTTCGTCTGCCCACGTGTTCTCGCACACCCCGAGAGCTTCTGGTCAGCGGGGTGGTGGCACCGGGATCCTCATCTCTCCCAAGTGGTCATTCTCTCTTTCTCCCCTTACCCATCTGTCTATCGCCTCCTTTGAATTCCATGCTGTCACAGTTACCAGCCCTTTCAAGCTTAACATCCTTATCATTTATCGCCCTCCAGGTTCCCTCGGAGAGTTCATCAATGAGCTTGATGCCTTGATAAGCTCCTTTCCTGAGGACGGCTCACCTCTCACAGTTCTGGGCGACTTTAACCTCCCCACGTCTACCTTTGACTCATTCCTCTCTGCCTCCTTCTTTCCACTCCTCTCCTCTTTTGACCTCACCCTCTCACCTTCCCCCCTACTCACAAGGCAGGAAATACGCTCGACCTCATCTTTACTAGATGCTGTTCTTCCACTAACCTCATTGCAACTCCCCTCCAAGTCTCCGACCACTACCTTGTATCCTTTTCCCTCTCGCTCTCATCCAACACTTCCCACACTGCCCCTACTCGGATGGTATCGCGCCGTCCCAACCTTCGCTCTCTCTCCCCGCTACTCTCTCCTCTTCCATCCTATCATCTCTTCCCTCTGCTCAAACCTTCTCCAACCTATCTCCTGATTCTGCCTCCTCAACCCTCCTCTCCTCCCTTTCTGCATCCTTTGACTCTCTATGTCCCCTATCCTCCAGGCCGGCTCGGTCCTCCCCTCCCGCTCCGTGGCTCGACGACTCATTGCGAGCTCACAGAACAGGGCTCCGGGCAGCCGAGCGGAAATGGAGGAAAACTCGCCTCCCTGCGGACCTGACATCCTTTCACTCCCTCCTCTCTACATTTTCCTCTTCTCTCTCTGCTGCTAAAGCCACTTTCTACCACTCTAAATTCCAAGCATCTGCCTCTAACCCTAGGAAGCTCTTTGCAACCTTCTCCTCCCTCCTGAATCCTCCTCCCCCTCCCCCTCCTCCCTCTCTGCAGATGACTTCGTCAACCATTTTGAAAAGAAGGTCGACGACATCCGATCCTCGTTGCTAAGTCAAACGACACCGCTGGTTCTGCTCACACTGCCCTACCCTGTGCTCTGACCTCTTTCTCCCCTCTCTCTCCAGATGAAATCTCGCGTCTTGTGACGGCCGGCCGCCCAACAACCTGCCCGCTTGACCCTATCCCCTCCTCTCTTCTCCAGACCATTTCCGGAGACCTTCTCCCTTACCTCACCTCGCTCATCAACTCATCCCTGACCGCTGGCTACGTCCCTTCCGTCTTCAAGAGAGCGAGAGTTGCACCCCTTCTGAAAAAACCTACACTCGATCCCTCCGATGTCAACAACTACAGACCAGTATCCCTTCTTTCTTTTCTCTCCAAAACTCTTGAACGTGCCGTCCTTGGCCAGCTCTCCGCTATCTCTCTCAGAATGACCTTCTTGATCCAAATCAGTCAGGTTTCAAGACTAGTCATTCAACTGAGACTGCTCTTCTCTGTATCACGGAGGCGCTCCGCACTGCTAAAGCTAACTCTCTCTCCTCTGCTCTCATCCTTCTAGACCTATCGGCTGCCTTCGATACTGTGAACCATCAGATCCTCCTCTCCACCCTCTCCGAGTTGGGCATCTCCGGCGCGGCCCACGCTTGGATTGCGTCCTACCTGACAGGTCGCTCCTACCAGGTGGCGTGGCGAGAATCCGTCTCCACACCACGTGCTCTCACCACTGGTGTCCCCAGGGCTCTGTTCTAGGCCCTCTCCTATTCTCGCTATACACCAAGTCACTTGGCTCTGTCATAACCTCACATGGTCTCTCCTATCATTGCTATGCAGACGACACACAATTAATCTTCTCCTTTCCCCCTTCTGATGACCAGGTGGCGAATCGCATCTCTGCATGTCTGGCAGACATATCAGTGTGGATGACGGATCACCACCTCAAGCTGAACCTCGGCAAGACGGAGCTGCTCTTCCTCCCGGGGAAGGACTGCCCGTTCCATGATCTCGCCATCACGGTTGACAACTCCATTGTGTCCTCCTCCCAGAGCGCTAAGAACCTTGGCGTGATCCTGGACAACACCCTGTCGTTCTCAACTAACATCAAGGCGGTGGCCCGTTCCTGTAGGTTCATGCTCTACAACATCCGCAGAGTACGACCCTGCCTCACACAGGAAGCGGCGCAGGTCCTAATCCAGGCACTTGTCATCTCCCGTCTGGATTACTGCAACTCGCTGTTGGCTGGGCTCCCTGCCTGTGCCATTAAACCCCTACAACTCATCCAGAACGCCGCAGCCCGTCTGGTGTTCAACCTTCCCAAGTTCTCTCACGTCACCCCGCTCCTCCGCTCTCTCCACTGGCTTCCAGTTGAAGCTCGCATCCGCTACAAGACCATGGTGCTTGCCTACGGAGCTGTGAGGGGAACGGCACCTCAGTACCTCCAGGCTCTGATCAGGCCCTACACCCAAACAAGGGCACTGCGTTCATCCACCTCTGGCCTGCTCGCCTCCCTACCACTGAGGAAGTACAGTTCCCGCTCAGCCCAGTCAAAACTGTTCGCTGCTCTGGCCCCCCAATGGTGGAACAAACTCCCTCACGACGCCAGGACAGCGGAGTCAATCACCACCTTCCGGAGACACCTGAAACCCCACCTCTTTAAGGAATACCTAGGATAGGATAAAGTAATCCCTCTCACCCCCCTTTAAAAGATTTAGATGCACTACTGTTCCACTGGATGTCATAAGGTGAATGCACCAATTTGTAAGTCGCTCTGGATAAGAGCGTCTGCTAAATGACTTAAATGTAAATGTAATGTGACTGCATGTGTAAACGCAGCCAGTGTGGCTCAGCTTAAGATCATGTGGAACAGTGGGTCTCTAACCTTGTTCCTGTAGACCTACCCTCCTGTAGGTTTTCTCTCAAACCCGGTTCAGTTTATCAAACAGATAATTATTAGAATCAGGTGTGCCAGATTAGGGTCGGGGTGAAACTGTATAGGACGGTAGCTCTCCAGGAACAGGGTTGGAGAGCCCTGATGTAGAACCACCATAAAGTAAATATGGATTAATTTCTATCAGTCTTCAAAATGTATCTGCCTTTAAGGATTCACAGAATATAAACTACATGGCCAAAAGTATGTGGACATCTGCTTGTCAAACATCTCATTCCAAAATCATGAATATGGAGTTGGTACCCCCTTTGCTGCTATAACAACCTCCATTCTTCTGGGAAGAACATTGCTGAAGGGACACGACAATGAGCCTCAGGATCTCGTCACAGTATCTCAGTGCATTCAAACTGCCATTTATAAAATGCAATAGTGTTCTTTGTCCGTAGCTCATGCCTGTCCATATCATAACCCCACAGCCACAATGGGGCACTCTGTTCACAACGTTGACATAAACAAACCGCTCGCCCACATGACGCTATACACATTTTATGCCATCTGTACAGTTGAAACCGGGATTCATCTGTAAAGAGAATCCAGCGTGCCAGTGGCCATCAAAGGAGAGCATTCGCCCACTGATATCGCTTACGATGCCAAACTGCAGTCAGGTCAAGACCCTGGTGAGGACAGCGAGCACACAGATGAGTTTCACTGAGACGGTTTCTGACAGTTTGTGCAGATATTCTTTGGTTGTGCAAACCCACAGTTTCATCATCTGTCCTGGTGGCTGGTCACAGGTCACACATTGACAGTGATGCAAATGAATACAAAGAATTATGCCATACTTTTATTTTAAAGGCTAAACGCAAAGTCTACTATTGTGGCTAGCTTCACATAGATGGGTCAAACCACCATTAAATCAAATAAGAACTGTTTTATAAATTAGGGTTCTTTTAGATGATGGCACCTAGCTATATAGTTAGCTTGCTAACTATAGCTATTGAAGCAGATGATGTCATTTTGCTATGTTTTTGGGGAAAAACTAGCTAGCTTTTTTTTAATGACCAGTACTGCAGGTGCGCGAGACAACTTTACCAGCATCATAGCATACAGCATCATAGCATACAGCATCATAGCATACAGCATCATAGCATACGTATCGATGAATCGTTGTGACATATGAAATACGAGGGATAGTGTAATCAATGTGTAATAACTACGTTAAAACATGTATGAACGCGTTAAATTATTATGTGACGGTCATATTCAGGTCCTGGTTGGTCAACAAGCTTATTTGACACGTCAAATAGTGTTAAATAGTATATTTTTTGACACCCAAAGACCCAAATGGATTTCCATAGAAATCCTGGTTGAGAATGAAACGACTGAACAAATGAACAATGAAACAGCACAGCAAGTAAGTGAAAGAAAAGTGAAAGTTTTGATTATGTTTTACTGGTAATGAGGACATACGTAAATGCCAACAAAATAACTTTTTGGTCTGTGTGTGTGTGTGTGTGTGTGTGTGTGTGTGTGTGTGTGTAACCTTTACTTAACTAGGCAAGTCAGTTAAGAACTAATTCTTATTTACAATGATGGCCTACCCCGGCAAAACCCGGACGACGCTGGGCCAATCGTGCGCCGCCCCATGGGACTCCCAATCACGGCCGGATGAGATACAGCCTGGATTCTATAACCAGGGACTGTAGTGACACCTCTTGCACTGAGATGCAGTGCCTTAGACCGCTGTGTCTATGCGTGTGTGTTAACTATTTAACTGGACGAGAATGCTTAAAAGGCCGCTAAAATTTTAAATATCGGTCATCAGTATAGGTTTTTTTGACAAGGAAAATATCGGATATCAGTATCAGCCAAAAATGTGATATCGGTGCATCACTATATAAAATATATATTTTCATGTCAATGCTGTATATAAAACTACCATGTATGTAAAATGTAGTATGTAAAATATATAAATATAAATAAATATATGTGAAAGTATATGTAACAAAAAATCTGTACCAAAAAAAAGTTTGGTCATCAAACTCCCAGTAAAAGTGTCACGCCCTGGTCTAAGTATTTTGTGTTTTCTTCATGTATTGGGTCAGGCCAGGGTGTGGCATAGAGTTTTTGTATTGTGGTGTGTTTTGTCTTGGGATTTTGGTGTGTATGTATAGTGGGATTGTAGCTTAGTGGGGTGTTCTGGGAGAGTCTATGGCTGTCTGAAGTGGTTCTCAATCAGAGGCAGGTGTTTACCGTTGTCTCTGATTGGGAACCATATTTAGGCAGCCATATTCTTTGGTTGTGTTGTGGGTGATTTTCCTTAGTGTCTTGATGTCCTGAGTCTGTGTTAGTTTGCACCAGTTTAGGCTGTTTCGGTTTTCATTACGTTTATTGTTTTGTTGAGTTTATATTTTGATTTGTGTTACGTTGTTTTATTAAACATGGATCGAAATCTACACGCTGCAGTTTGGTCCGACTCTCCTTCTCCATTAGAAAACCGTTACAAAAAGATACCAAAAATATTTGATTAATCACATTATCTGGTGTAACAATCTGTAGCGAAGACAACTGGTGGTCATGATAAAATTGCCATTCAAAAAGAACACAGTCTGATAATATGGTATGGTCAGTGTAGTAAAGTTCAGGGAATACTTGTAAAGCTGTGGGAGGAATGTTGTCATGTTTAAACTGCCATTCAGCTCCTTACTGCCATTCAGCTCCTTATGAGTCATATACTGATAATCCAGTATAATGTCTAATCCCTCGAGAGGGTTAATGTTCACGGCATTACAGTCCTGCTACAAGGACACACGCAGGGCAAAGGGATTATGTTTCTGTATCTAGAATACACTCCAGGAAGAGCAAAGGGATTATGTTTCTGTATCTAGAATACACTCCAGGAAGAGCAAAGGGATTATGTTTCTGTATTTAGAATACACTCCAGGAAGAGCAAAGGGATTATGTTTCTGTATCTAGAATACACTCCAGGAAGAGCAAAGGGATTATGTTTCTGTATCTAGAATACACTCCAGGAAGGGCAAAGAGATTATGTTTCTGTATCTAGAATACACACCAGGAAGAGCAAAGGGATTATGTTTCTGTATCTAGAATACACTCCAGGAAGGGCAAAGAGATTATGTTTCTGTATCTAGAATACACACCAGGAAGAGCAAAGGGATTATGTTTCTGTATCTAGAATACACTCCAGGAAGGGCAAAGAGATTATGTTTCTGTATCTAGAATACACTCCAGGAAGAGCAAAGGGATTATGTTTCTGTATCTAGAATACACTCCAGGAAGGGCAAAGAGATTATGTTTCTGTATCTAGAATACACTCCAGGAAGGGCAAAGAGATTATGTTTCTGTATCTAGAATACACACCAGGAAGAGCAAAGGGATTATGTTTCTGTATCTAGAATACACTCCAGGAAGGGCAAAGAGATTATGTTTCTGTATCTAGAATACACTCCAGGAAGAGCAAAGGGATTATGTTTCTGTATCTAGAATACACTCCAGGAAGGGCAAAGAGATTATGTTTCTGTATCTAGAATACACTCCAGGAAGAGCAAAGGGATTATGTTTCTGTATCTAGAATACACTCCAGGAAGAGCAAAGGGATTATGTTTCTGTATCTAGAATACACTCCAGGAAGAGCAAAGGGATTATGTTTCTGTATCTAGAATACACTCCAGGAAGGGCAAAGAGATTATGTTTCTGTATCTAGAATACACTCCAGGAAGAGCAAAGGGATTATGTTTCTGTATCTAGAATACACTCCAGGAAGGGCAAAGAGATTATGTTTCTGTATCTAGAATACACTCCAGGAAGAGCAAAGGGATTATGTTTCTGTATCTAGAATACACTCCAGGAAGGGCAAAGAGATTATGTTTCTGTATCTAGAATACACTCCAGGAAGAGCAAAGGGATTATGTTTCTGTATCTAGAATACACTCCAGGAAGAGCAAAGGGATTATGTTTCTGTATCTAGAATACACTCCAGGAAGAGCAAAGGGATTATGTTTCTGTATCTAGAATACACTCCAGGAAGGGCAAAGAGATTATGTTTCTGTATCTAGAATACACTCCAGGAAGAGCAAAGAGATTATGTTTCTGTATCTAGAATACACTCCAGGAAGAGCAAAGGGATTATGTTTCTGTATCTAGAATACACTCCAGGAAGGGCAAAGAGATTATGTTTCTGTATCTAGAATACACTCCAGGAAGAGCAAAGGGATTATGTTTCTGTATCTAGAATACACTCCAGGAAGGGCAAAGAGATTATGTTTCTGTATCTAGAATACACTCCAGGAAGGGCAAAGAGATGATGTTTCTGTATCTAGAATACACTCCAGGAAGGGCAAAGAGATTATGTTTCTGTATCTAGAATACACTCCAGGAAGAGCAAAGGGATTATGTTTCTGTATCTAGAATACACTCCAGGAAGAGCAAAGGTATTATGTTTCTGTATCTAGAATACACTCCAGGAAGAGCAAAGGGATTATGTTTCTGTATCTAGAATACACTCCAGGAAGGGCAAAGAGATTATGTTTCTGTATCTAGAATACACTCCAGGAAGAGCAAAGGGATTATGTTTCTGTATCTAGAATACACTCCAGGAAGAGCAAAGGGATTATGTTTCTGTATCTAGAATACACTCCAGGAAGGGCAAAGAGATTATGTTTCTGTATCTAGAATACACTCCAGGAAGGCACCACACGTATTGTCTGTAAAAACAAACAAAAAAAATATCATAAATGATACTCTATTGCACAACAGTTGAACTGTGCCAGCATAACATAACACATTAGGGTAGACTAGTTGAACATGGGTACATGTGCACAGCCACAGAGATTCCATTTACAACAATATCTAGCCTAACAGAAAGAAATATGGCATAACCCTCAACCTTTGCAGTGACCAGACCATATAAATGAGCCTAGGTAGGTAGGATCAACCTACAGCCATGTCTATCAGGCATGCTTAGGGAAATATGTCTTTGAGATTTACAATAGTATATTGTAATATTACTGTTTCTTCTAATTTAGCGAGCTGAATATATATATATACTATTTATGTACATCTGTTGGGAATCCTATTTTGCGCAGTGGCTATCATTTTGTGATATTGAAATACATCCACGGTCATGACCATAACCAATGTCAACCCATGTCAATTACGTTACATAGCTAGTTAGTAAAATGATTTAGTTGCTGATGTTACACGCGTTACAAACGTGAGGTGTGGCGCATAACAAGTTAGCAGGTGCCAGGCTAACTAGCTAGCCAATCCAGTCATGTGCTACCATTTGCTAGTAAAACCTAGCTTTAAGTGGCTGGTTGTAACATTGCAATTTGCTGTTTTGACTTGAGTCACAAATTTGATGACTTGACACTTGACTAGCCTAGCTTGATTAGATTGACTAGATTGATAGACTAGATTGATAGAAAATAAAATAACTTGAGATTTGACTTGGAGCTTCAAGACCGGCGGCTCGACTTAGACTTGAAACTGATGACTTGAAATGATCTAGCCAGGTTTTGTAATGTTTTGTCAATAGTTGTGTGGCACAGAGTCCACGTGGATTACACTACATGTAGTCTCAGCATCGACTTTGCAAAAAAACAACAAAAAACAGATTGGCTCGTGAAACACACACTCTGCACTCTGTTTGGACCAACAAACTGTCAATCAACACAGGTCGGTGAGCTGGTGAACAGATCTGGTGATTTGCTGTACATCTATAGGATACGGTGCAGCGAAAACGTCAAATTGTAGGATTGACATAAGAAAATACATTTGGCTGACCAAGAATATGAACGGTTTACTTTGCAAACTCACCGGCATTGGAGCAACAGTTACTAGCATGGGCCCACTGGTCCTTTGTTATGTAACAATTGCTTGACATTGATCATATATTCATCATATTTCTAATTAGTTGTTCAAATGAATTGTTACTGTGGCGAAGACACACCATCTTCACTCGCGCTCTCCAAACTCCCACCAGTGGACAGGGCTTTTTTCTCTTGTAGATACAGTATATGTTTCCTCTTTCTTTCACACGTTTAAATGTGGTAAATCTGTATTCCATCTAATACTACACTAATTGCTAGCGTTTCATCATTCCATCCCGTACTGTTTATTGCAACAGGTAGTATTTCTGTTTCATGTTTGATAGGCCAGCGATACATTTTCATCTTATAGTTAACTGTTTCTTACCCTTTTCTGAGTTGGCGTGATGTTTCGTGATGTTTAGCGATGTTTGTGATGTTTAGCGATGTTTAGTGATGTTTGTGATGTTTAGTGATGTTTAGTGATGTTTAGTGATGTTCTGTGATGTTTAGCGATGTTTAGTGATGTTTAGCGATGTTTAGTGATGTTTAGCGATGTTTAGTGATGTTCTGTGATGTTTAGCGATGTTTAGTGATGTTTAGTGATGTTTAGTGATGTTTAGTGATGTTTAGTGATGTTTAGCGATGTTTAGTGATGTTTAGTGATGTTTAGTGATGTTTAGTGATGTTTAGTGATGTTTAGCGATGTTTAGTGATGTTTAGTGATGTTTAGTGATGTTCTGTGATGTTTAGCGATGTTCTGTGATGTTTAGCGATGTTTAGTGATGTTCTGTGATGTTTAGCGATGTTCTGTGATGTTTAGTGATGTTTAGCGATGTTCTGTGATGTTTAGCGATGTTTAGTGATGTTTAGTGATGTTTAGCGATGTTTAGTGATGTTTAGTGCACGTGAACAGTTCGCAAGACTCATGAGGTACAAGGTCTGGCGATGTTTAGCAATCTTTAGTGATGTTTAGCGATGTTTAGCAATGTTTAGCGATGTTTAGTGATGTTTAGTGCACGTGAACAGTTCGCAAGACTCATGAGGTACAAGGTCTGGCGATGTTTAGCAATCTTTAGTGATGTTTAGCGATGTTTAGCAATGTTTAGCGATGTTTAGTGATGTTTAGTGCACGTGAACAGTTCGCAAGACTCATGAGGTACAATTTAAATTCTGGTTTCCTTTGTTCATATTTTCTGGGTTATGTCGGAGTTCCGTGTGTCTGTGTCCTGGCTCTCTGTCATTTTTGCTGTGCGTAATAGGAGCTTGCGAGCCTCAGAGGGCATAGAAATAGGCTAGGTGGCCTGCACTCCACACATTGGAGTCAGAAGTAGGTTGTATAGGAGAAAATTATTGTTACATGTATGCATGGTGTTGAAATATCATCAATAATCATTAAGTCTGATTAAGACAAATGTACCAATATATGTAGAAATGGCTTTTTACATTGCAGAACCTGTTTATTGGTTGTAATTGCCAGTTGGGTAATTGTATGGTTCTGTGGGCCTACCTGTTTGAGCTCCTGTTAGACAGAGTCCATTTGGTTTCTCAAGGGGAGGCTGTACAGTCTTGCCCTCTACCCGAGTCCCTTCAGATAGGCCAGGTTAAGCCTGATATACAGAGGCTATTTGTTTTGGGCTACTGCCGTGTATATTTGGTAAATCTGCCTGTATATTTTGTGTGATATGGCACTTTCACCATTAGATCACCAATACCTGTAATTAAATCTGCACTCTGAGCACGTCAACCTGCCTTGCCTTCAGCTGACTTCATGCCCTTATGACAACTACAAGGTCAATATTTTACAATTACATAGGCTAATAAAAATATGTTTTAGACAAAATAATCAAAATATCTGTCTGGTAGCCTCAATAAATAGACAAAGATATATAGATGATTATTTTTACTTGACTCGAGACTTGACTTGAAAACTTGTTACTTGACCCGACTTGTTCTTAGAATGCACGACTTGGACTTAACTCGAGTCTTGACACGTTCTACTTCAGACTCGGACCTTGTGACTTGAGACTTGCTTGTGACTTGTGACATCTCTGGGTAGCCATATCTAACACGGAACCCAAACCGTCTACGCCCATGCGCCATCGTGCATAAATGTAATTTGTCCCCCTGCACCAAATGCGATCACGACACACAGGTTAAAATATCAAAACAAACTCTTAACCAATGACATTAATTTGGGGACAGGTCAAAAAACATTAAAACATTCATGGCAATTTAGCTAGTTAGCTTGCAATTGCTAGCTAATTTGTCCTATTTAGCTAGCATGCTATTGCTAGCTAATTTGTCATGGGATATAAACATTAGGTTGTTATTTTACCTGAAATGCACAAGGTCCTCTACTCCGACAATTAATCCACACATAAAAACGGTCAACCAAATCGTTTCTAGTCATCTCTCCTCCTTCCAGGCTTTTTCATCGTTGAACTTATATGGTGATTGGCATCTAAACTTTCATAGTATTACCACGACAACCGGCAACACAGTTCGTCTTTCAATCACCCACGTGGGTATAACCAATGAGGAGATGGGAGAGGCAGGACTTGCAATGTGATCTGCGTCAGAAATAGAAAGGACTTATTGCACACACTGCTCGCGTGCGTCAACGAGCGCCTGCAGTGTGGGTGCAATAATTGAATAACAGATTCCTAAATTTATTTTGCAATGCTCGCAAGGTAAGACTAAAAAGAGAAAAGGTTTTATAATTGAGATACAAATGATCTCAGATTGTAAAACCTATTCTATTTTTAGTCATAGATATGGCTACCAGTAGTTGTTTAGCTAACTCAGCTAACTAGCTAAATTGGCAAAACTAAAAAATATTTTGATTTCCCCCCACTGTAATAAAGTACTATGTTAGCCAGCAATATGCAATATGGGTTTCAGTAGATAAACTAACGTTAGCTAGGTAGCAAGGTGGCTTGCAGGAAAAATAACATACTTATCTAGGCAGCGTAGTAATCGCCCTCTTAGTGCTGGCATCAGCTGTTAGCTGAAACATGTATGGTTGAACGTAACCATGGAGATAATAGAACATCCAAACATTGTCCCATCGTAGAATTCGTGTTGATAAGAGGACTTACTTGAAGCTATTGCTTCTGGTCAGTACATTCAGTTTGGCCCAAAGGATTGTGTTGTTAGTGTCCGCCTCCTTTTCAAAAAAGCCCGGGGAGGGACGGGGACCTGAGCACGAATCACCGCCCAACACAAGTTGTGGTATTTCAGAAACTGGAAACAATTTGTCTGCTTGTATATTTATCAATAAATCCACCGATAAGAACATTGTTTAAAGATGTGCAATGGCTCCAACGGACAAGGAAACCATATCTACACGTAGTGCAATATGCCACAAAGCAGGACTACATTTATCTTTAGACCCCCCCCCCATCAATACACAGGAAGCTGTCATAGGGTGTATCATTCAGCGCGAGAACCCCAGACCTGCCTTCCTCCTAGGCAGTTATGTGTGAAACACATCTCACTGTCCTAGAAATACCTCGGACATGATGAAAACAAGCCTAGATTCCCCCAGGGTGAAATTCCCCTTTAAAGACTTCTACTTGAAACAAACTTCTACACTTTTAACTGACACATCTCTACACTTCTATGCACATAGAAGTGTACTTGACATAAACTTTATGAACACTTCTTAGGATCACACACTTCTGCAAGAGTGGAGTGCAGTACGGCAGTGGAAAGTTGGGCAGAACATGTTGGTAAGAGAACAGAGAGGACAGTGTGCTGTTTAGAGAGCTGTGTTAGGTTTGAGAGGACAGAGAGCTGTGTTAGGTTTGAGAGGACAGAGAGCTGTGTTAGGTTTGAGAGGACAGAGAGCTGTGTTAGGTTTGAGAGGACAGAGAGCTGTGTTAGGTTTGAGAGGACAGAGAGCTGTGTTAGGTTTGAGAGGACAGAGAGCTGTTTTAGGTTTGAGAGGACAGAGAGCTGTGTTAGGTTTGAGAGGACAGAGAGCTGTGTTAGGTTTGAGAGGACAGAGAGCTGTGTTAGGTTTGAGAGGACAGAGAGCTGTGTTAGGTTTGAGAGGACAGAGAGCTGTGTTAGGTTTGAGAGGACAGAGAGCTGTTTTAGGTTTGAGAGGACAGAGAGCTGTGTTAGGTTTGAGAGGACAGAGAGCTGTGTTAGGTTTGAGACTGAAGGACCACTCCACTGCTTGTCTCTGTGTGAGCTATGTGCTGCTGGTCAGAGATAGATAGGCCTCAGCGATAACAACAAGCTCTCATACTTTCTGAGATGTCACACATTTTGAGAGGTTTTTTCTGGGTATCATTGCGTGTCACTTTAAAGTCATTTGCCCACTTAATCCTCCCACCACACACAAGCAGACACAATCTGATATACAGGAACATCCTTCAGAAACAGACCTCCCGGGGAGGGATTTCAGTGAGACACCAAGACGATGTCAAAACCCATCACTGTCACAACTTGTGTGTGCATCTTCCCACTCCAACTATCTCCATCAGTATACGGTCTCTGCCTTTTAAATACAGCTCATCTTTTTCACAAGGTCTCTGTCAATCCTGTGGATTGAAGTCCTGCCTAATAATCAGGAGAATTTCACCATCAGGGCTGTTATTAAGGGAGGTAAGGTGGGTTTGTTGTTATGGATTCCATCTTGGAGTAGTGTTCTGACTCATATGAAAGGAGAAGAGCGGACACTATTAAACAAGATGATTGTCCCCTGGCTTCACCCAAAGAAATAATCAACATGAAACAGAAAAAAACAGAGAGAGAAAGAGAGACAGAAATAAAGACACAGAGAGAAATATAGAGTGAGATACGGAGAGGAATAGAGTGAGATACAGAGAGGAATAGAGAGAGATACGGAGAGAATGAGACAGACATTAAGATACGGAGAGGAATAGAGAGAGATACGGAGAGGAAGAGAGAGAGATACGGAGAGGAATAGAGAGAGATACGGAGAGGAATAGAGAGAGATACGGAGAGGAATAGAGAGAGATACGGAGAGGAATAGAGAGAGATACGGAGAGGAATAGAGAGAGATACGGAGAGGAATAGAGAGAGATGGAGAGGAATAGAGAGAGAGACGGAGAGGAATAGAGAGAGATACGGAGAGGAATAGAGAGAGATACGGAGAGGAATAGAGAGAGATACGGAGAGGAATAGAGAGAGATACGGAGAGGAATAGAGAGAGATACGGAGAGGAATAGAGAGAGATACGGAGAGGAAAGAGAGAGAGAGATACGGAGAGGAATAGAGAGAGATACGGAGAGGAATAGAGAGAGATACGGAGAGGAATAGAGAGAGATACGGAGAGGAATAGAGAGAGATACGGAGAGGAATGAGAGAGAGATACGGAGAGATACGGAGAGGAATAGAGAGAGATACGGAGAGGAATAGAGAGAGATACGGAGAGGAATAGAGAGAGATACAGAGAGGAATAGAGAGAGATACGGAGAGGAATAGAGAGAGATACAGAGAGGAATAGAGAGAGATACGGAGAGAATAGAGAGAGATACAGAGAGGAATAGAGAGAGATACGGAGAGGAATAGAGAGAGATACGGAGAGGAAATAGAGAGAGATACGGAGAGGAATAGAGAGAGATACGGAGAGGAATAGAGAGAGATACGGAGAGGAATAGAGAGAGATACAGAGAGGAATAGAATGAGATATGGAGAGGAGAGAGAGAGATACATAGAGGAAGAGAGAGAGATACGGAGAGGAATAGAGAGAGATACGGAGAGGAATAGAGAGAGATACGGAGAGGAATAGAGAGAGATACGGAGAGGAATAGAGAGAGATACGGAGAGGAATAGAATGAGATACGGAGAGGAATAGAGAGAGATACGGAGAGAATGAATAGACATTAAGATACGGAGAGGAATAGAGAGAGATACGGAGAGGAATAGAGAGAGATACGGAGAGGAATAGAAAGAGATACGGAGAGGAATAGAGAGAGATACGGAGAGGAATAGAGAGAGATACGGAGAGGAATAGAGAGAGATACGGAGAGGAATAGAGAGAGATACGGAGAGAATGAGACAGACATTAAGATACGGAGAGGAATAGAGAGAGATACGGAGAGGAATAGAGAGAGATACGGAGAGGAATAGAGAGAGATACGGAGAGGAATAGAGAGAGATACGGAGAGGAATAGAGAGAGATACGGAGAGGAGAGAGATACGGAGAGGAGAGAGAGATATGGAGAGGAATAGAGAGAGATACGGAGAGAAGAGAGAGAGAGATACGGAGAGGAATAGAGAGAGAGATACAGAGAGGAAGAGAGAGAGAGATACGGAGAGGAATAGAGAGAGATACGGAGAGGAAGAGAGAGAGATACGGAGAGGAAGAGAGAGAGAGATACAGAGAGGAAGAGAGAGAGATATGGAGAGGAAGAGAGAGAGATACATAGAGGAAGAGAGAGAGAGATACGGAGAGGAATAGAGAGAGATACGGAGAGGAATAGAGAGAGATACGGAGAGGAATAGAGAGAGAGAGATACGGAGAGGAATAGAGAGAGATACGGAGAGGAATAGAGAGAGAGATACAGAGAGGAATAGAGAGAGATACGGAGAGGAAGAGAGAGAGAGATAAAGAGAGGAAGAGAGAGAGAGATACGGAGAGGAATAGAGAGAGATACGGAGAGGAAGAGAGAGAGAGATACGGAGAGGAAGAGAGAGAGAGATACAGAGAGGAAGAGAGAGAGAGATACGGAGAGGAATAGAGAGAGATACGGAGAGGAAGAGAGAGAGATACGGAGAGGAAGAGAGAGAGAGATACAGAGAGGAAGAGAGAGAGATATGGAGAGGAAGAGAGAGAGATACAGAGAGGAAGAGAGAGAGAGATACGGAGAGGAATAGAGAGAGATACGGAGAGGAAGAGAGAGAGATACGAGATAGAGAGGAATGGAGAGAAGAGAGAGATACGGAGAGGAATAGAGAGAGATACGGAGAGGAAGAGAGAGAGAGATACAGAGAGGAAGAGAGAGAGATACGGAGAGGAAGAGAGAGAGATAAAGAGAGGAAGAGAGAGAGATACGGAGAGGAATACGGAGAGAGAGAGAGATACGGAGAGGAAGAGAGAGAGAGAGGAATAGGAGAGGAGAGAATAGAGAGAGATACGGAGAGGAAGAGAGAGAGAGATACAGAGAGGAAGAGAGAGAGAGATACGGAGAGGAATAGAGAGAGATACGGAGAGGAAGAGAGAGAGATACGGAGAGGAATAGAGAGAGATACGGAGAGGAAGAGAGAGAGATACGGAGAGGAAGAGAGAGAGAGATACGGAGAGGAATAGAGAGAGATACGGAGAGGAAGAGAGAGAGATATGGCGAGGAAGAGAGAGAGATACAGAGTGGAAGAGAGAGAGATACAGAGTGGAAGAGAGAGAGAGATACGGAGAGGAATAGAGAGAGATACGGAGAGGAATAGAGAGAGATACGGAGAGGAATAGAGAGAGATACGGAGAGGAATAGAGAGAGATACGGAGAGGAATAGAGAGAGATACGGAGAGGAATAGAGAGAGATACGGAGAGGAATAGAGAGAGATACGGAGAGAATGAGACAGACATTAAGATACGGAGAGAATGAGACAGACATTAAGATACGGAGAGGAATAGAGAGAGAGATACGGAGAGGAATAGAGAGAGATACAGAGAGGAATAGAGAGAGATACAGAGAGGAATAGAGAGAGATACGGAGAGGAATAGAGAGAGATACAGAGAGGAATAGAGAGAGATACGGAGAGGAATAGAGAGAGATACGGAGAGGAATAGAGAGAGATACGGAGAGGAATAGAGAGAGATACGGAGAGGAATAGAGAGAGAGATACGGAGAGAGAGAGAGAACGGAGAGGAAGAGAGAGAGAGATACGGAGAGGAATAGAGAGAGATACGGAGAGGAATAGAGAGAGATACGGAGAGAATAGAGAGAGATACGGAGAGGAGAGGAGAGAGAGATACGGAGAGGAATAGAGAGATAGAGATACGGAGAGGAATAGAGATTAAGATACGGAGAGGAATAGAGAGAGATACGGAGAGGAATAGAGAGAGATAAGGAGAGGAATAGAGAGAGATACGGAGAGGAATAGAGAGAGATACGGAGAGGAATAGAGAGAGATACGGAGAGGATTAGAGAGAGATACGGAGAGGAATAGAGAGAGAGAGATACGGAGAGGAATAGAGAGAGATACGGAGAGAATGAGACAGACATTAAGATACGGAGAGGAATAGAGAGAGATACGGAGAGGAAGAGAGAGAGATACAGAGAGGAAGAGAGACAGAGATACGGAGAGGAATAGAGAGAGAGATACAGAGAGGAATAGAGAGAGATACGGAGAGGAATAGAGAGAGATAGGAGAGGAAGAGAGAGAGATACGGAGAGGAAGAGAGAGAGATACAGAGAGGAAGAGAGAGATACGGAGAGAGATAGAGAGAGACGGAGAGGAAGAGAGAGAGATACGGAGAGGAATAGAGAGAGATACAGAGAGGAATAGAGAGAGATATGGAGAGGAAAGAGAGAGATACAGAGAGAGAGAGAGAGAGATACGGAGAGGAAAGAGAGAGATACGGAGAGGAATAGAGAGAGATACGGAGAGGAAGAGAGAGAGATACGGAGAGGAAGAGAGAGAGATACGGAGAGGAAGAGAGAGAGATACGGAGAGGAAGAGAGAGAGAGATGGAGAGGAATAGAGAGAGATACGGAGAGGAATAGAGAGAGATAGAGAATAGAGAGAGGAAAGAGAGAGATAGAGAGGAAGAGAGAGGAATGGAGAGAGAGATACAGAGAGGAAGAGAGAGAGAGATACGGAGAGGAATAGAGAGAGATACGGAGAGGAAGAGAGAGAGATACGGAGAGGAATAGAGAGAGAGAGATACAGAGAGGAAGAGAGAGAGATACGGAGAGGAAGAGAGAGAGAGATACAGAGAGGAGAGAGAGAGATACGGAGAGGAAGAGAGAGATACAGAGAGGAAGAGAGAGAGATACGGAGAGGAAGAGAGAGAGAGATACGGAGAGGAAGAGAGAGAGATACGGAGAGGAAGAGAGAGAGATACGGAGAGGAGAGAGAGAGAGATACAGAGAGGAAAGAGAGAGAGATACGGAGAGGAAGAGAGAGAGAGATACGGAGAGGAATAGAGAGAGATACGGAGAGGAATAGAGAGAGATACGGAGAGGAATAGAGAGAGATACGGAGAGGAATAGAGAGAGATATGGAGAGGAATAGAGAGAGATACGGAGAGAATGAGACAGACATTAAGATACGGAGAGGAATAGAGAGAGATACGGAGAGGAAGAGAGAGAGATACAGAGAGGAAGAGAGAGAGAGATACGGAGAGGAATAGAGAGAGAGATACAGAGAGGAAGAGAGAGAGAGATACGGAGAGGAAGAGAGAGAGAGATACGGAGAGGAAGAGAGAGAGATACGGAGAGGAAGAGAGAGAGATACGGAGAGGAAGAGAGAGAGAGATACAGAGAGGAAGAGAGAGAGAGATACGGAGAGGAATAGAGAGAGATACGGAGAGGAAGAGAGAGAGATACGGAGAGGAAGAGAGAGAGATACGGAGAGGAATAGAGAGAGCTACAGAGAGGAATAGAGAGAGATACGGAGAGGAATAGAGAGAGATACGGAGAGGAATAGAGAGAGATACGGAGAGAGAATGAGACAGACATTAGAGATACGGAGAGAAGAGAGAGAGATACGGAGAGGAAGAGAGAGATACGGAGAGGAATAGAGAGAGATACGGAGAGGAAGAGAGAGAGAGATACGGAGAGGAATAGAGAGATAGAGAGGAATAGAGAGAGAGGAGAGGAAGAGAGAGATACAGAGAGGAAGAGAGAGAGAGGAAGAGAGGAGAGAGAGAGAGATAATGGAGAGAGGAGAGAGAGAGAGATACGGAGAGGAGAGAGAGAGATACGGAGAGGAAGAGAGAGAGATACGGAGAGGAAGAGAGAGAGATACAGAGAGGAAGAGAGAGAGATACGGAGAGGAATAGAGAGAGATACGGAGAGGAAGAGAGAGAGATACGGAGAGGAATAGAGAGATACAGAGAGGAATAGAGAGAGATACGGAGAGGAATAGAGAGAGATACGGAGAGGAATAGAGAGAGATACGGAGAGAATGAGACAGACATTAAGATACGGAGAGAATGAGACAGACATTAAGATACGGAGAGGAATAGAGAGAGACGGAGAGGAATAGAGGAGATACGGAGGAATAGAGAGAGATACGGAGAGAGAGAAGATACGGAGAGAATGAGAGAGAGATACAGAGAGGAATAGAGAGAGATACAGAGAGGAATAGAGAGAGATACGGAGAGGAATAGAGAGAGATACAGAGAGGAGAGAGAGATACGAGAGAGGAGAGGATAGAGAGAGATATGGAGAGGAATAGAGAGAGATACGGAGAGGAATAGAGAGAGATACGGAGAGGAATGAGAGAGAGATGGAGAGGAATAGAGAGAGATACGGAGAGGAATAGAGAGATACGGAGAGGAATAGAGAGAGATACGAGAGGGAGAGAGAGAATACGGAGAGGAAGAGAGAGAGAGGAATAGAGAGACATTAAGATACGGAGAGGAATAGAGAGAGATACGGAGAGAAGGAAGAGAGAGAGAGAGGAAAGAGGAAGAGGAATAGAGAGAGATACGGAGAGAATGAGAGAGACATTAGAGATACGGAGAGAGAGGAATAGAGAGAGATACGGAGAGGAAGAGAGAGATATGGAGAGGAATAGAGAGAGATATGGAGAGGAATAGAGAGAGATACGGAGAGGAATAGAGAGAGATATGGAGAGGAATAGAGAGAGATACGGAGAGGAATGAGACAGACATTAAGATACGGAGAGGAATAGAGAGAGATACGGAGAGGAAGAGAGAGAGATACAGAGAGGAAAGAGAGAGAGATACGGAGAGGAAGAGAGAGAGAGATACAGAGAGGAAGAGAGAAGAGATACGGAGAGGAATAGAGAGAGATACGGAGAGGAAGAGAGAGAGATACGGAGAGGAAGAGAGAGAGATACAGAGAGGAAGAGAGAGAGAGATACGGAGAGGAATAGAGAGAGATACGGAGAGGAAGAGAGAGAGATACGGAGAGGAAGAGAGAGAGAGATACAGAGAGGAAGAGAGAGAGATGGAGAGGAAAGAGAGAGAGAGGAGAGGAAGAGAGAGATACAGAGAGAAGAAGAGAGAGAGATACGGAGAGGAATAGAGAGAGATACGGAGAGGAATAGAGAGAGATACGGAGAGGAATAGAGAGAGAGATACAGAGAGGAATAGAGAGAGAGAGATACGGAGAGGAAGAGAGAGAGAGATACAGAGAGGAATAGAGAGAGAGATACGGAGGAGAGAGAACGGAGAGGAAGAGAGAGAGAGATACGGAGAGAAGAGAGAGAGATATGGAGAGGAATAGAGAGAGATACGGAGAGGAAGAGAGAGAGATACAGAGAGGAAGAGAGAGAGATATGGAGAGGAATAGAGAGAGATACGGAGATGAAGAGAGAGATATACGGAGAGGAAGAGAGAGAGATACGGAGAGGAAGAGAGAGAGAGATACGGAGAGGAAGAGAGAGAGAGAGATATGGAGAGGAAGAGACAGACATTAAGATACGGAGAGAATGAGACAGACATTAAGATACGGAGAGGAATAGAGAGAGAGACGGAGAGGAATAGAGAGAGAGATACGGAGAGGAATAGAGAGAGATACAGAGAGGAATAGAGAGAGATACAGAGAGGAATAGAGAGAGATACGGAGAGGAATAGAGAGAGATACAGAGAGGAACGGAGAGGAATAGAGAGACGGAGAGGAATAGAGAGAGATACGGAGAGGAATAGAGAGAGATACGGAGAGGAATAGAGAGAGATATGGAGAGGAATAGAGAGAGATACGGAGAGGAATAGAGAGAGATACGGAGAGGAATAGAGAGAGATACGGAGAGGAATAGAGAGAGATACGGAGAGGAATAGAGAGAGATACGGAGAGGAATAGAGAGAGATACGGAGAGGAATAGAGAGAGATACGGAGAGAATGAGACAGACATTAAGATACGGAGAGGAATGAAGAGAGATATGGAGAGGAATAGAGAGAGATACGAAGAGGAATAGAGAGAGATACGGAGAGGAATAGAGAGAGATACGGAGAGGAATAGAGAGAGATACGGAGAGGAAGAGAGAGAGATACGGAGAGGAAGAGAGAGAGAGATACGGAGAGGAATAGAGAGAGATATGGAGAGGAATAGAGAGAGATACAGAGAGAATGAGACAGACATTAAGAGGAATAGGAGAGGAATAGAGAGAGATACGGAGAGGAAGAGAAGAGAGATACAGAGAGGAAGAGAGAGAGAGATACGGAGAGGAATAGAGAGAGAGATATGGAGAGGAATAGAGAGAGAGATACAGAGAGAGGAAGAGAGAGATACGGAGAGGAATAGAGAGAGATACGGAGAGGAATAGAGAGAGATACGGAGAGGAGAGATACAGAGAGAATAGAGAGAGATACAGAGAGGAAGAGAGAGATATGGAGAGGAAGAGAGAGAGAGATACAGAGAGGAAGAGAGAGAGAGATACGGAGAGGAATAGAGAGAGATACGGAGAGGAATAGAGAGAGATACGGAGAGGAATAGAGAGAGAGATACGGAGAGGAATAGAGAGAGAGATACGGAGAGGAATAGAGAGAGAGATACAGAGAGGAATAGAGAGAGATACGGAGAGGAAGAGAGAGAGATACGGAGAGGAATAGAGAGAGATACGGAGAGGAATAGAGAGAGATACGGAGAGGAATAGAGAGAGATACGGAGAGGAAGAGAGAGAGATACGGAGAGGAATAGAGAGAGATACAGAGAGGAAAGAGAAGAGAGATACGGAGAGGAATAGAGAGAGATACGGAGAGGAAGAGAGAGAGATACGGAGAGGAAGAGAGAGAGAGATAGAGAGAGGAAGAGAGAGAGATATGGAGAGGAAGAGAGAGAGATACAGAGAGGAAGAGAGAGAGAGATAGAGAGAGGAAGAGAGAGAGATACGGAGAGGAATAGAGAGAGAGATACGGAGAGGAATAGAGAGAGAGATACAGAGAGGAATAGAGAGAGAGATACGGAGAGGAAGAGAGAGAGAGATACAGAGACAGAGAGGAAGAGAGAGAGAGAGAGATACGGAGAGGAATAGAGAGAGATACGGAGAGGAATAGAGAGAGATACGGAGAGGAATAGAGAGAGATACAGAGAGAGAAGAGAGAATAGAGAGAGATACGGAGAGGAATAGAGAGAGATATGGAGAGGAATAGAGAGAGATACGAGAAGGACAGACAGAGAGATACGGAGAGGAATAGAGAGAGATACGGAGAGGAAGAGAGAGAGATACAGAGAGGATAGAGAGAGAGAGATACGGAGAGGAAGAGAGAGATATGGAGAGAGAGAGATAGGAGAGAAGAGAGAGAGATACGGAGAGGAAAGAGAGAGAGAGATACGGAGAGGAAGAGAGAGAGATACGGAGAGGAAGAGAGAGAGATACGGAGAGGAAGAGAGAGAGAGATACAGAGAGGAAGAGAGAGAGAGATACGGAGAGGAATAGAGAGAGATACGGAGAGGAAGAGAGAGAGATACGGAGAGGAAGAGAGAGAGATACGGAGAGGAATAGAGAGAGCTACAGAGAGGAATAGAGAGAGATACGGAGAGGAATAGAGAGAGATACGGAGAGGAATAGAGAGAGATACGAAGAGAATGAGACAGACATTAAGATACGGAGAGAATGAGACAGACATTAAGATACGGAGAGGAATAGAGAGAGATACGGAGAGGAATAGAGAGAGAGATACGGAGAGGAATAGAGAGAGATACGGAGAGGAATAGAGAGAGATACAGAGAGGAATAGAGAGAGATACGGAGAGGAGAATAGAGAGAGATACAGAGAGGGAATAGAGAGATACGGAGAGGAAGAGAGAGAGAGATACGGAGAGGAATAGAGAGAGATACGGAGAGGAATAGAGAGAGAGATACAGAGAGGAAGAGAGAGAGATACGGAGAGGAATAGAGAGAGATACGGAGAGGAAGAGAGAGAGATACGGAGAGGAATAGAGAGAGATACGGAGAGGAATAGAGAGAGATACGGAGAGAATAGAGAGAGAGATAGGAGAGGAATAGAGATAGAGAGAGATATGGAGAGGAATAGAGAGAGATACGGAGAGGAATAGAGAGAGATACGGAGAGGAATAGAGAGAGATACGGAGAGGAATAGAGAGAGATACGGAGAGGAATAGAGAGAGATACGGAGAGGAATAGAGAGAGATACGGAGAGGAATAGAGAGAGATACGGAGAGGAATAGAGAGAGAGATACGGAGAGGAATAGAGAGAGATATGGAGAGGAATAGAGAGAGATACAGAGAGAATGAGACAGACATTAAGATACGGAGAGGAATAGAGAGAGATACGGAGAGGAAGAGAGAGAGATACAGAGAGGAAGAGAGAGAGAGATACGGAGAGGAATAGAGAGAGATACGGAGAGGAAGAGAGAGAGATACGGAGAGGAAGAGAGAGAGAGATACAGAGAGGAAGAGAGAGAGAGATACGGAGAGGAATAGAGAGAGATACGGAGAGGAAGAGAGAGAGATACGGAGAGGAAGAGAGAGAGAGATACAGAGAGGAAGAGAGAGAGATATGGAGAGGAAGAGAGAGAGATACAGAGAGGAAGAGAGAGAGAGATACGGAGAGGAATAGAGAGAGATACGGAGAGGAATAGAGAGAGATACGGAGAGGAATAGAGAGAGATACGGAGAGGAATAGAGAGAGAGAGATACGGAGAGGAATAGAGAGAGAGATACAGAGAGGAATAGAGAGAGAGATACAGAGAGGAATAGAGAGAGAGATACGGAGAGGAAGAGAGAGAGATACAGAGAGGAAGAGAGAGAGATATGGAGAGGAATAGAGAGAGATACGGAGATGAAGAGAGAGAGATACAGAGAGGAAGAGAGAGAGATACAGAGAGGAAGAGAGAGAGATACGGAGAGGAAGAGAGAGAGAGATACGGAGAGGAAGAGAGAGAGAGATATGGAGAGGAAGAGAGAGAGAGATATGGAGAGGAAGAGAGAGAGATACGGAGAGGAAGAGAGAGAGAGAGATACGGAGAGGAATAGAGAGAGATACGGAGAGGAATAGAGAGAGATATGGAGAGGAATAGAGAGAGATACAGAGAGGAATAGAGAGAGAGATACGGAGATGAAGAGAGAGAGAGATACAGAGAGGAATAGAGAGAGAGATACAGAGAGGAATAGAGAGAGAGATACAGAGAGGAATAGAGAGAGATACGGACAGGAAGAGAGAGAGAGATACGGAGAGGAATAGAGAGAGAGATACAGAGAGGAATAGAGAGAGAGATACGGAGATGAAGAGAGAGAGATACGGAGAGGAAGAGAGAGAGATATGGAGAGGAATAGAGAGAGATATGGAGAGGAAGAGAGAGATATGACAAATATGACCATAATTCTATACCCCTGAAATTCCGCTATGCCCTCAGACGAACCATCAAACAAGCAAAGCGTCAATACAGGATTAAGGCTGGATCTTACTACACCAGCTCTAACACTCGTCGGATGTGGCAGGGCTTGAAAACTATTACGGACTACAAAGGGAAACCCAGATGCGAGCTGCCCAGTGATGCGAGCCTACCAGACAAGCTAAATGCCTTTTATGCTCGCTTCGAGGCAAGCAACACTGAAGCATGCATGAGAGCCCCAGCTGTTCTGGATGACTGTAATAACGCTCTCGATAGCCGATGTGAGCAAGACCTTTAAACAGGTCAACATTCACAAAGCCGCGGGTCCAGGCGGATTACCAGGACGTGTACTCAAAGCATGGACCAACCAACTAACCTGTACCGCCGCACATTGACTAACCTGTACCCCCGCACATTGACTAACCTGTACCCCCGCACATTGACTAACTTGTACCCCCGCACATTGACTAACCTGTACCCCCGCACATTGACTAACCTGTACCCCCGCACATTGACTAACCTGTACCTAACCTGTACCTCCGCACATTGACTAACCTGTACCCCGCACATTGACTAACCTGTACCCCGCACATTGACTAACCTGTACCTCCGCACATTGACTAACCTGTACCCCAGCACATTGACTAACCTGTACCCCAGCACATTGACTAACCTGTACCCCCGCACATTGACTAACCTGTACCCCCGCACATTGACTAACCTGTACCCCCGCACATTGACTGACCTGTACCCCCGCACATTGACTAACTTGTACCCCGCACATTGACTAACCTGTACCCCCGCACATTGACTAACCTGTACCCCCCCGCACATTGACTAACCTGTACCCCGCACATTGACTAACCTGTACCCCCGCACATTGACTAACCTGTACCCCCGCACATTGACTCGGTACCGGTATCCCCTGTATATAGCCTCGTTATTGTTATTTTATTGTATTTTGTTTTATACTTTAGTTTATTTAGTAAATATTTTATTAACTCTATTTCTTGAATTGCATTGTTGGTCTTGTAAGTAAGCATTTCATGATAAGCTCTACACATGTTGTATTTGGCCCATGTGACAAAATAACATTTTATTTGATTATAATTTCGAGTCTCATAGCAAAGGGTCCGAATACTTACAGAAATAAGGTATTTCTGTTTTTGTTTTTAAATAAATTTGCACCAAAAAAACTGTTTTCGCTTTGTCATTATGGGGTGTTGTGTGTAGATTGAAGAGGGGAAATAAGGCTGTAACGTAACAAAATGAGGAGAAATACAAGGACTGTGAATACTTTCTGAATGTACGCGGTTTGAGGTATTCAACATCAAAGACGTCTTAAATGACACTATAATAAAAATTCAAATGACTTTCACACTGGACGACTCCTTATTTGGAATGACTGTCAACTAAAACTTCTGTTAGAGAAATTAAAACCATATAAATGTAACATTTTTCTCTTATAGACTGAGCCTCTCTCTGCACTTTTGAGACAATTAAATATATATATTTTTTTACTTTAAAAACACTGGTTGTAACAAACTATCATTACTGGTTGCACCAAATGACTATTCTTTCAGTGTCATTTTTTAGGCACATCTCGCTCTCTTACTCAAACACACACACACACACACACATACAGTAAAGAGTAAGTATGGTTTCTTATTCAACAATGAAATGCTTAATAAATTACCAAAAATAAGACTCAAATGATTTATCACGCAGAAACATTTCATCACGAACATGGCAAGAACTTCTAAAAACATGGTTCAAATCATGCATGATGATGCATTACTTAAACAATGTTAAAAACACTGTTAAGAATCATTGTACTACGTAAATAGTAAGTTATTGAAATACTGTAAAGACATTCAAACATGAAAATAGAAAACATATAAGAAAGTGTTCTTCTACATTACATCAATTACAAATGGAATAAAAATAATGGAAATCGCTCTGTGCAATATCTTGTAAAAACATTCAAATGTAACATCAAAACATCCAAAACAATGTGTTTTGGTTTGTGCGGAACAGTGCAAGATTAAAATTGACCAATTAAAAACATTTAAAAGGTGGAAGCAATTCATGAGGTTCAAAGATTTATGACAAATTATCACTTTGCAGCAAAAGTTGTAACAGAAACTCATTGAAGTTGACAATAATCAAACTTGCATTCCTCAAACAGTTTGTTGGAGGTTGTTGCTGCACTAGAGTGGTGTGAAAACAGCCCAGTCTGTGTCAGACAGATGAGATGTTCTTAAGCTGAAGGGTTCACTGATCATTGCCTTCACATCTCCTTCATACCAGAAGGTAAAGTCTGGCACAGATGGCCAGACAAAAAAACATTTATCACTCCATGCTTCTGCATCCTCCCCCAAATAACCTTCAGCATCTGACCTAAAAAGGAGTGGTCTTCGTAGCTGACAATGACAAATCTGCTACAGACTTTCAGTAAAGGCGTTGACTTGGCCACAGCCTCAGCTTTGTCTTGTTGTACCTCAGTGACGGTGTTCTCCTGGTTGTGTTCTTCATTGAAGTTCACTTCGACACGACTGAAAGAGGTGTTGCAGATACTTGGTCTGCTACAGAAGGAAGATACTTCAAAGGGGTTTATTTTCCCTGCCACTGTGGAGGCGTGGTGCAATTTCATGGTTCCCTTGACACCAGCGAGGTTGTTGGGCACCGCTTCGTCGTACTTAGTGATTTCTGCAATCCAAAAGAACTTGATGCTCGATCCACTATTCTCAAGTAGTTTGAAGATCTCTGCCAAACCTCCCCTCGTCGAACGTGTTTGTCCGCACAACATTTCACAGTCCTATGCCATCTGGTGCCCCCTTCCCGGGGGCCTTTTCAGAAAAGTTCCAGGTGATTTGTTTGAATCATATACATGTGGTACAGTACACGTTCTTCTTGTTTCTGTATTGGGTAACCAGATCATCACTCATCATTTGGAGGGTCGTGATTTGTGGATTCTTGTTTTTGACATCTCTTAGGACAGGCTCCAGGTGAGCCCATACTGCTCTCTCGTCATGTCTAAGGGAGTCAGATATGGTGGCGTAGGACTGGCTTCCCTCTGGCTTCCCACACAACACTTGTATGGATCGCAGCCTGCTGTCTACTCCCCCCAAAGTGAAACGACTGGATTTCTGCAAAGTTCTCAGAGAAATCTATGTGAACGACCACCTCTTCCCCTGTGAGACTTTCCTTCAGATATCTACAGTTCTGTCACACCCTGATCTGTTTCACCTGTCCTCGTTATTGTCTCCACCCCCTCCAGGTGTCGCTTGTTTTCCCCAGTGTATTTATCCCTGTGTTTCCTGTCTCTCTGGGCCAGTGTATTTATCCTTGTGTTTCCTGTCTCTCTGTACCAGTGTATTTATCCCTGTGTTTCCTGTCTCTCTGTACCAGTGTATTTATCCCTGTGTTCCCTGTCTCTCTGGGCCAGTATTTATCCCTGTGTTCCCTGTCTTTATCCCTGTGTTTCCTGTCTCTCTGGGCCAGTGTATTTATCCCTGTGTTCCCTGTCTCTCTGGGTTTCCAGTCTCTCTGTATTTATCCCTGTGTTTCCTGTCTCTCTGTACCAGTGTATTTATCCCTGTGTTTCCTGTCTCTTCCCTGTCTCTCTGGGCCAGTGTATTTATCCCTGTGTTTCCTGTCTCTCTCCCTGTATTTATCCCTGTGTTTCCTCTCTGGCCAGTGTATTTGTATTTATCCCTGTGTTTCCTGTCTCTCTGTATCAGTGTATTTATCCCTGTTTATCCCTGTCTCTCTGTGTATTTATCCCTGTGTTTCTCTCTGGGCCAGTGTATTTACCAGTGTATTTATCCCTGTGTTTCCTGTCTCTCTGGGCCAGTGTATTTATCCCTGTGTTTTTCCTGTATTTCTCCCTGTGGCCAGTGTATTTATCCCTGTGTTCCCTGTCTCTCTGGGCCACTGTATTTATCCCTGTGTTTCCCTGTGTCTGTACCAGTGTATTTTCCTGTCTCTCTGGGCCAGTGTATTTATCCCTGTGTTTCCTGTCTCTCTGTACCAGTGTATTTATCCCTGTGTTTCCTGTCTCTCTGTACCAGTGTATTTATCCCTGTGTTCCCTGTCTCTCTGGGCCAGTGTATTTATCCCTGTGTTTCCTGTCTCTCTGGGCCAGTGTATTTATCCCTGTGTTCCCTGTCTCTCTGGGCCAGTGTATTTATCCCTGTGTTTCCTGTCTCTCTGTACCAGTGTATTTATCCCTGTGTTCCCTGTCTCTCTGGGCCAGTGTATTTATCCCTGTGTTTCCTGTCTCTCTGGGCCAGTGTATTTATCCCTGTGTTTCCTGTCTCTCTGTACCAGTGTATTTATCCCTGTGTTTCCTGTCTCTCTGTACCAGTGTATTTGTCTCTCTGTACCAGTGTATTTATCCCTGTGTTTCCTGTCTCTCTGGGCCAGTGTATTTATCCCTGTGTTTCCTGTCTCTCTGGGCCAGTGTATTTATCCTTGTGTTTCCTGTCTCTCTGGGCCAGTGTATTTATCCTTGTGTTTCCTGTCTCTCTGGGCCAGTGTATTTACCCGTGTGTTTCCTGTCTCTCTGTACCAGTGTATTTATCCCTGTGTTTCCTGTCTCTCTGTACCAGTGTATTTATCCCTGTGTTCCCTGTCTCTCTGGGCCACTGTATTTATCCCTGTGTTTCCTGTCTCTCTGGGCCAGTGTATTTATCCCTGTGTTTCCTGTCTCTCTGTACCAGTGTATTTATCCCTGTGTTTCCTGTCTCTCTGTACCAGTGTATTTATCCCTGTGTTCCCTGTCTCTGGGCCAGTGTATTTATCCCTGTGTTTCCTGTCTCTCTGGGCCAGTGTATTTATCCCTGTATTTTCCCCTCTCTCTGGGCCAGTATTTATATTTATCCCTGTATTTATCCCTGTCTCTCTGCCAGTGTATTTATCCCTGTGTTTCCTGTCTCTCTGGGCCAGTGTATTTATCCCTGTGTTTCCTGTCTCTCTGGGCCAGTGTATTTATCCCTGTGTTTCCCTGTTTCTCTCTGTACCAGTGTATTTATCCCTGTGTTTCCTGTCTCTCTGTACCAGTGTATTTATCCCTGTGTTTCCTGTCTCTCTGTACCAGTGTATTTATCCCTGTGTTTCCTGTCTCTCTGTACCAGTGTATTTATCCCTGTGTTTCCTGTCTCTCTGTACCAGTGTATTTATCCCTGTATGTCCCTGGCCAGTGTATTTATCCCTGTGTCTGTCTCTCTGTACCAGTGTATTTATCCCTGTGTTTCCTGTCTCTCTGTACCAGTGTATTTATTATCTCTCTTATCCCTGTGTTTCCTGTCTCTCTGGGCCAGTGTATTTATCCCTGTGTTTCCTGTCTCTCTGGGCCAGTGTATTTATCCCTGTGTTTCCTGTCTCTCTGTGCCAGTGTATTTATCCCTGTCTCTCTGGGCCAGTGTATTTATTTGTTTCCTGTCTCTCTGTACCAGTGTATTTATTTATCCCTGTGTTTCCCTGTCTCTCTGGGCCAGTGTATTTATCCTTGTGTTTCCTGTCTCTCTGGGCCAGTGTATTTATCCCTGTGTTTCCTGTCCTCTGTACCAGTGTTTCCTGTCTCTCTGGGCCAGTGTATTTATCCCTGTGTTTCCTGTCTCTCTGTACCAGTGTATTTATCCCTGTGTTTCCTGTGTATTTATCCCTGTGTTTCTGTCTCTACCAGTGTATTTATCCCTGTGTTCCCTGTCTCTCTGGGCCAGTGTATTTATCCCTGTGTTTCCTGTCTCTCTGGGCCAGTGTATTTATCCCTGTGTTTCCTGTCTCTCTGTACCAGTGTATTTATCCCTGTGTTTCCTGTCTCTCTGGGCCAGTGTATTTATCCCTGTGTTTCCTGTCTCTCTGTACCAGTGTATTTATCCCTGTGTTTCCTGTCTCTCTGTACCAGTGTATTTATCCCTGTGTTTCCTGTCTCTCTGTGCCAGTTCATCTTGTATGTCCAAGCCTACCAGCGTTTTTCCCGGTTTCCTGCTTTGCCTTTTCTCCTTTTGCAAGTTCTCCCGGTTCTGACCCTTGCTTGTGTTCTGGATTCCATGCCTGCCTGCCTGACCATTCTGCCTGCCCTGACCTCGAACCTGCCTGCCCTTCGGTACCTCCTGAACTCTGAACTGGTTTTGACCATTTGCCTGTCCACGACCATTCTCTTGCCTACTCCCTTTGAATTGATTAAACATCTTAAACTCCAACCATCTGCCTCCTGTGTCTGCATCTGGGTCTCGCCTCGTGTCATGATAGTTCTCTACTTGGTGGATCCAGTTGAACTGGTGCTTTACTAGAGCGTCTAGGTGTCGGTCGAATACCTATTTTGTGTCTTTAAGGGATCCAGGTTGAGACACTTTGTCAACAGTCGTCTCCGTCTTCCACTGTTGCTAGGAGATATGCCTAGTTGATGTCTACGATGTGTCAGCAAATCGAACTTGATTCCTTTTCACACACATACGGTGCATCTCTAGATTAATGGCATAGTAGTTATTTACTTACGCATATTTTCATTATTAGCTGCTTGATGTGAGCTACCCTCAAACTGTAAAAAAACAGACATAAAACACCCATATCCTACAAAAACATGTTTTTACTTCAAATGAGATGTATTTGTGTGTACAATAAAAAAAAATGGATAGATAGCTTTAATACAAAGACAAACAGATTGAAATAATTCAGTTCTTTTGTTTGTCATATTGTGCAATTGGAATTGCTGTGCCGTATAACGTTTCTTACATAAACATGTTTTACAGGCAACTGCAGTTGTACCCACTGGACTTTGACCTTAGGTATGTACACTATATATACAAGAGTATGTGGACACCCCTTCAAATTAATGGATTCCGCTATTTCAGCCAAACCCGTTGCTGACAGGTGTATAAAATCGAGCACACCGCCATGCAATCTCCATAGACAAACATTGGCAGTAGAATGGCCTTACTGAAGAGCTCAGTGACTTTCAACATGGCACCATCACAGGATGCCACCTTTCCATCAAGTCAGTTCGTCCAATATCTGCCCTGCTAGACCTGCCCCGGTCAACTGTAAGTGCTGTTATTGTGAAGTGGAAACGTCTAGGAGCAACAACGGCTCATCCTTGAAGGGGTAGGCCACACATGCTCACAGAACGGGACCGTGGAGTGCTGAAGCACGTAAAAATCATCTGTCCTCGATTGCAACACTCACTACTGAGTTCCAAACTGCCCCTGGAAGCAACGTCAGCACAATAACTGTTCGTCGGAAGCTTCATGAAATGGGTTGCCATGGCCGAGCAGCCGCACACAAGCCTAACATCATCATGCATAATGCCAAGCGTCGGCTGGAGTGGAGTAAAGCTCGCCGCCATTGGACTCTGGAGCAGTGGAAACACGTTATCTGGAGTGATGAATCATTCTTCACCATCTGGCAGTCCGACGGACGAATCTGGGTTTGGTGGGTGCCAGGAGAACGCTACCTGCCCCAATGCAGTACAGTTTGGTGGAAGAGGAATAATGGTCTGGGGCTGTTTTTCATGGTTTGGGCTTGGCACCTTAGTTCCAGTGAAGGGAAATATTAACTCTACAGCATACAATGACATTCTAGACGATTCTGTGCTTCCAACATTGTGTCAACAGTTTGGGGAAGGTCCTTTCCTGTTTCAGCATGGCAATGACTCTGTGCACAAAGCGAAGTCAATACAGAAATGGTTTGTCGAGATCGTGTTGGAAAACCGACTGCGATCCAGGCCTAATCTCCCAACATCAGTGCCTGACCTCACTAATGCTCTTGTGTCTGAATGGAAGAAAGTCTTAGCAGCAATGTTCCAACATCTAGTGGAAAGCCTTTCCAGTAGAGTGGAGGCTGTTATAGCAGCAATGTTCCAACATCTAGCGGAAAGCCTTCCCAGAAGAGTGGAGGCTGTTATAGAAGCAATGTTCCAACATCTAGTGGAAAGCCTTTCCAGTAGAGTGGAGGCTGTTATAGAAGCAATGTTCCAACATCTAGTGGAAAGCCTTTCCAGTAGAGTGGAGGCTGTTATAGCAGCAATGTTCCAACATCTAGCGGAAAGCCTTTCCAGTAGAGTGGAGGCTGTTATAGCAGCAATGTTCCAACATCTAGCGGAAAGCCTTTCCAGTAGAGTGGAGGCTGTTATAGCAGCAATGTTCCAACATCTAGCGGAAAGCCTTCCCAGAAGAGTGGAGGCTGTTATAGAAGCAATGTTCCAACATCTAGTGGAAAGCCTTTCCAGTAGAGTGGAGGCTGTTATAGAAGCAATGTTCCAACATCTAGTGGAAAGCCTTTCCAGTAGAGTGGAGGCTGTTATAGCAGCAATGTTTCAACATCTAGCGGAAAGCCTTTCCAGTAGAGTGGAGGCTGTTATAGCAGCAATGTTCCAACATCTAGCGGAAAGCGGAAAGCCTTTCCAGTAGAGTGGAGGCTGTTATAGCAGCAATGTTCCAACATCTAGCGGAAAGCCTGTTCCAACATCTAGCGGAAAGCCTTTCCAGTAGAGTGGAGGCTGTTATAGCAGCAATGTTCCAACATCTAGAGTGGAGGCTGTTATAGCAGCAATGTTCCAACATCTAGCGGAAAGCCTTTCCAGTAGAGTGGAGGCTGTTATAGCAGCAATGTTCCAACATCTAGCGGAAAGCCTTTCCAGTAGAGTGGAGGCTGTTATAGAAGCAATGTTCCAACATCTAGTGGAAAGCCTTTCCAGTAGAGTGGAGGCTGTTATAGCAGCAAAGTGAGGACCAACTCCATATTAATGCCCATGATTTTGAAATGAGATGTTCGACGAGCAGGTGTCCTCATACTTTTGGTCATGTAGTGTATCTTGAGTATGAAAATAAAATATTTTCAGATAATTTAGATCATTTTTATTGGTTTTTAGCAGTTGTACCAAATTCTGCGATTTTTGGGGTAAAAACCTGACCTGGAGTGGAATTGTGAACTTGTCAAACATTTACGAGAGGCTTGCTAACCTTTCTTCTTAACCAAAGATTATGTCACAGGCATCTTAATGATGCCACATGTTGATCCAAAATCATAAAGGCTATTTTCCCCCAGACTAAAGTATTTGAAGCCTTTCCGCCTAAACTGTTGTACTCATATAGCAGTATAGTGTAGTAGACCGTTACAGAATCAGCACCAGACCAGAATAATGTGGAGACAGTTTTGTTATTTATGATGTTTTATTAACAGCTATATAGGTTGCATTCGTCTTCGGACAGGTGCACCAAATTATATATAGCTTTTTTTACTTTAGAGCACCAAAAGTGACAGTTTTAAAAAAATGTAACCATTAACTATTTTAGGACACAGTAAAAGGGCATAGTTGCATAACATAAAATGCGTATATATCGGTTGTTGATTTTTGGAAAATATCTCCTCCGGACACCAAAATATGCACGTCATCGACCCGACTATTGTTATGCAGCTCAGCCCTCCTTCCCCTCAAACTACAGAGAGCCGCCATCTCTCAAAAACAACCGTTCCTCCTTATGATAGAAGAACAAAGGACGTTGTGTCCCTCCTTTCATGTAGTACTTTTCACAGTAATTTCCTTCTGCTTGGTATACTGTGAGGAACATAGGAAATGAATAGCATTCAATAACCTATTGCTGCTACAGCTTGCTAGAATCATTCCCCTATTGCTGCTACAGCCTGCTAGAATCATTCCCCTATTGCTGCTACAGCCTGCTAGAATCATTCCCCTATTGCTGCTACAACCTGCTAGAATCATTCCCCTATTGCTGCTACAGCCTGCTAGAATCATTCCCCTATTGCTGCTACAGCCTGCTAGAATCATTCCCCTATTGCTGCTACAGCCTGCTAGAATCATTCCCCTATTGCTGCTACAGCCTGCTAGAATCATTCCCCTATTGCTGCTACAGCCTGCTAGAATCATTCCCTATTGCTGCTACAGCCTGCTAGAATCATTGAATCAGGTGCTACAGCCTGCCAGAATCAAATCTCATAGTACAGCCTCTGCACACTGCATTGAGGGGTCAACTGAGGTCAACCACTTATTAATCCCTGTTAACAGACAGAGAGAAACAACAGGGAAACAAGGGCTGACGTGGAGCCAAAGTTAGTCAACAACCCCCACCCCCCCTTACATAGCACAACAGCACCCCACAATGCTTGACCCCTTTCCACACACCCACAGGGAAACACACACACACACACACACACACACACAGGAAAAAGGATAGAGAAAAGAGGATAGAGGATACAACAAAAAAAGGAGGAATGGAGACATGGAGAGAGGGATGGAGAGAGGGAGAGAGGGATGGAGAGAGGGAGAGAGGGATGGAGAGAGGGAGAGAGGGATGGAGAGAGGAGAGAGGGATGAGAGAGAGGGATGGAGAGAGGGAGAGAGGGATGGAAAGAGGGAGAGAGGGATGGAGAGAGGGAGAGAGGGATGGAAATAGAGAGAGGGATGGGAGAGGGAGAGGGATGAGAGAGAGGGATGGAAAGAGGGGAGAGAGGGATGGAGAGAGGGAGAGAGGGATGGAGAGAGAGGGATGAGAGATGAGAGAGAGGGATGGAGAGAGGGAGAGAGAGGGATGGAGAGAGGGAGAGGGATGAGAGAGAGGGATGAGAGAGGGAGAGAGAGGGAGAGGGATGGGAGAGAGGGATGGAGAGAGGAGAGAGGGAGAGAGGGAGAGATGGAGAGAGATGGAAAATAGAGAGGGATGGAGAGAGGGAGAGAGGGATGGAGATGAGGGAGAGTAATGATGGAGAGAGGAGGGAGAGGGATGAGAGAGAGAGGATGGGAGAGGGAGAGAGGGAGAGAGGGATGGAGAGAGGGAGAGAGGGAGGGATGGAGAGAGGGAGAGGGATGAGAGGGAGAGAGAGTAATGATGGAGAGAGAGGGATGGAGAGAGGGATGGAGAGAGGGAGAGGGATGAGAGAGAGGGATGAGAGATGAGGGAGAGTAATGATGGAGAGAGAGGGATGAAAATAGAGGGATGGAGAGAGGGAGAGAGGGATGGAGAGGGATGAGAGAGAGAGGGATGGAGAGAGAGATGAAAAGAGAGGGATGGAGAGAGGGAGAGAGGGATGGAGAGAGGAGAGAGGGATGGAGAGAGGGAGAGAGGGATGAGAGGGAGGGAGAGAGGGATGAGAGATGGAGAGAGAGGATGGAGAGAGAGGAGAGAGGGATGGAGAGAGGGATGAGAAGGGATGAGAGAGGATGAGAGATGAGGATGGAGAGGGAGAGAGGGATGGAAAGAGAGAGAGGGATGGAGTAAGATGGAGAGAGAGGGGATGGAAGGATGGAGAGAGGGAGAGGGAGAGAGGGATGAGAGATGAGAGAGAGAGTAATGATGGAGAGAGAGAGGGATGAAAATAGAGAGAGGGATGGAGAGAGGGAGAGGGATGAGAGAGAGGGATGAGAGATGAGAGAGAGAGTAATGATGGAGAGAGAGAGGGATGAAAATAGAGAGAGGGATGGAGAGAGGGAGAGGGATGAGAGAGTAATGATGGAGAGAGAGAGTAATGAAAATAGAGAGAGGGATGGAGAGAGGGAGAGGGATGAGAGAGAGGGATGAGAGATGAGAGAGAGAGTAATGATGGAGAGAGAGAGGGATGAAAATAGAGAGAGGGATGGAGAGAGGGAGAGGGATGAGAGAGAGGGATGAGAGATGAGAGAGAGAGTAATGATGGAGAGAGAGAGTAATGAAAATAGAGAGAGGGATGGAGAGAGGGAGAGGGATGAGAGATAAGAGAGAGAGTAATGATGGAGAGAGAGAGGGATGAAAATAGAGAGAGGGATGGAGAGAGGGAGAGGGATGAGAGAGAGGGATGAGAGATGAGAGAGAGAGTAATGATGGAGAGAGAGATGAAAATAGAGAGAGGGATGGAGAGAAGGAGAGGGATGAGAGAGAGGGATGAGAGATGAGAGAGAGAGTAATGATGGAGAGAGAGAGGGATGAAAATAGAGAGAGGGATGGAGAGAGGGAGAGGGATGAGAGAAAGGGATGAGAGATGAGAGAGAGAGTAATGATGGAGAGAGAGATGAAAATAGAGAGAGGGATGGAGAGAGGGAGAGGGATGAGAGAGAGGGATGAGAGATGAAAGAGAGAGTAATGATGGAGAGAGAGAGGGATGAAAATAGAGAGAGGGATGGAGAGAGGGAGAGGGATGAGAGAGAGGGATGAGAGATGAGAGAGAGAGTAATGATGGAGAGAGAGATGAAAATAGAGAGAGGGATGGAGAGAGGGAGAGGGATGAGAGAGAGGGATGAGAGAGAGGGATGAGAGATGAGAGAGAGTAATGATGGAGAGAGAGAGTAATGAAAATAGAGAGGGATGGAGAGAGGGAGAGGGATGAGAGAGAGGGATGAGAGATGAGAGAGAGAGTAATGATGGAGAGAGAGAGGATGAAAATGAAAATAGAGAGAGGGATGGAGAGAGGGAGAGGGATGAGAGAGAGGGATGAGAGAGAGAGGGATGAGAGAGAGAGTAATGATGGAGAGAGAGAGAGGAATGAAAATAGAGAGAGGGATGGAGAGATGGGAGAGGGATGAGAGAGAAGGATGAGAGATGAGAGAGAGAGTAATGATGGAGAGAGATGAAAATAGAGAGAGGGATGGAGAGAAGGAGAGGGATGAGAGAGAGGGATGAGAGATGAGAGAGAGAGTAATGATGGAGAGAGAGAGGGATGAAAATAGAGAGAGGGATGGAGAGAGGGAGAGGGATGAGAGAGAGAGGGATGAGAGATGAGAGAGAGAGTAATGATGGAGAGAGAGATGAAAATAGAGAGAGGGATGGAGAGAAGGAGAGGGATGAGAGAGAGGGATGAGAGATGAAAGAGAGAGTAATGATGGAGAGAGAGAGGGATGAAAATAGAGAGAGGGATGAGAGAGGGAGAGGGATGAGAGAGAGGGATGAGAGATGAGAGAGAGAGTAATGATGGAGAGAGAGATGAAAATAGAGAGAGGGATGGAGAGAGGGAGAGGGATGAGAGAGAGGGATGAGAGATGAAAGAGAGAGTAATGATGGAGAGAGAGAGGGATGAAAATAGAGAGAGGGATGGAGAGAGGGAGAGGGATGAGAGACCGAGAGGGATGAGAGATGAGAGAGAGGTAATGATGGAGAGAGAGATGAAAATAGAGAGAGGGATGGAGAGAGGGAGAGGGATGAGAGATGAGAGAGAGAGTAATGATGGGAGAGAGAGGGATGAAAATAGAGAGGGATGGAGAGAGGGAGAGGGATGAGAGAGAGAGGGATGATGGGAGAGAGAGAGGGATGGGTGAGAGAGAGAGCAGGATGAAAATAGAGAGGGATGGAGAGAGGGAGAGGGATGAGAGAGAGGGGGATGAGAGAGAGAGTAATGATGGAGAGAGAGAGGAGAGAGAGGGATGGAGAGAGAGAGAGCAGGATGGAGAGAGAGAGAGAGAGAGCAGGATGGAGCAGGAGGGGAGAGAGAGAGAGTGAGAGGGGGAGAGTGGAGAGAGAGAGAGGGGATGGAGAGAGAGGGATGGAGAGAGAGATGGGCAGGATGGAGAGAGAGAGAGAGATGGGGAGAGAGAGAGAGAGATGGGGATGAGAGAGAGAGGGATGGAGAGAGAGAGGGGATGGAGAGAGAGATGGAGATGGAGGAGAGAGAGAGAGATGGAGAGAGAGGGGAGATGAGAGAGAGAGAGGAGATGGAGAGAGAGATGGAGCAGGATGGAGAGAGAGAGAGAGAGGGGGATGGAGAGAGAGAGGGGGATGGAGAGAGAGGGGAATGGAGAGAGAGAGAGAGAGAGGGGGATGGAGAGAGAGAGGGGGATGGAGAGAGAGAGAGAATGGGGGAGAGAGAGAGAGGGGGATGGAGAGAGAGGGGAATGGGAGAGAGAGAGAGGGGGATGGAGAGAGAGAGGGGGATGGAGAGAGAGGGGAATGGAGAGAGAGAGAGGGGGATGGAGAGAGAGAGGGGATGGAGAGAGAGGGAATGGAGAGAGAGAGAGAGAGGGGGATGGAGAGAGAGAGAGAGAGAGAGAGGGGGATGGAGAGAGAGAGAGAGAGGGGGATGGAGAGAGAGGGGAATGGAGAGAGAGAGAGAGAGAGGGGGATAGAGAGAGAGGGGGATGAGAGAGAGGGGAATGGAGAGAGAGAGAGAGAGGGGGATGGAGAGAGAGAGGGGGATGGAGAGAGAGGGAATGGAGAGAGAGAGAGAGAGAGGGGGGATGAGAGAGAGAGAGGGGGATGGGAGAGAGAGAGAGAGAGAGGGGGATGGAGAGAGAGAGTAGCAGTGCAGCAGTGGGGTGTGAGATGTCCTGATCATGAGAATGGACAAGATCTGTCTCTATTGCTGACCTCCTTTGCATTTAATGTGTGTGTGCTGGGTATGTACTGTATGTGTGAGAGAGAGAGGGCAGGATGGATGGATGGATCGATCATTTTTATTGTTTATTTCACTTATTGTATATTATCTACCTCACTTGCTTTGGCAATGTTAACACATGTTTCCCATGCCAATAAAGCCCCTTGAATTGAGAGAGAGAGAGAGATGGGTGTGGAGAGAGAGAGAGAGAGATGGGTGTGGAGAGAGAGAGAGAGATGGGTGTGGAGAGAGAGAGAGAGAGAGAGAGATGGGTGTGGAGAGAGAGAGAGAGAGAGAGAGAGAGAGAGAGAGAGAGAGAGAGAGAGAAAGAGAGAGAGGGGTGTGGGAGAGAGAGAGAGAGAAAGAGAGAGAGAGAGAAAGAGAGAGAGAAGGGTGTGGAGAGAGTGAGAGAGAGAGAGAGAGAGAGAGAGAGAGAGAGAAAGAGAGAGAGAGGGGTGTGGAGAGAGAGAGAGAGAGAGAGAGAAAGAGGGGTGGGAGAGAGAGAGAGAGAGAGAGAGAGAGAAAGAGAGAGAGAGGGGAGAGGAGAGAGAGAGAGAGAAGAGAGAGGGGTGTGGGTGTGGAGAGAGAGGTGATATTGAAGGGGGGACAGGATCTGTCTCTATCAGTCATTCTGCCTGATCAGCAGCCCACCCACAACAGCCAGCAAATCAATACCACCACTGAGGACAGTGTGTTATGTGGTTGTCTATGTGTGTGTTATAGCATAGGGCTGTGGACTATGTAAAGAGGGAAAGGGTGTGTGGGAGAATATCTATCGTTCCAGTACTGTATATGAGCATCATACCTCTAGTATTGCAGTATAATTACAGATTCATATCAATCTGATATGGTTACTGTATGTGTGACGTTGTGTGTGAGGGGTATTTTATGTAGGAGTATAATCCTTGGCTGGAAACAACAGTGCATCATCTCCCCTCTGTATTGACACCTTCACTATACATCTATTTTCTTTCTCCATCTGTCTCTTTCACCCTCATCTCTTTATCACTGCCTCTCTCTGTCACTCATCTCCCCCTCATTCCATTCTCTCTCATCCCCCTTTGTCTCTCTCTCTCATCCCCCTTTCTCTCTCTCTCATCCCCCTTTCTATCTCTCTCTCATCCCCCTCTCTCTCTCTCTCATCCCCCTTTCTCTCTCTCTCTTATCCCCTTTCTCTCTCTCTCTCATCCCTCTTTTCTCTCTCTCTCATCCCTCTTTCTCTCTCTCTCTCTCATCCCTCTTTCTCTCTCTCTCTCATCCCTCTTTCTCTCTCTCATCCCTCTTTCTCTCTCTCTCTCTCTCTCTCTCTCTCATCCCCCTCTCTCTCTCTCACCCCCTTTCTCTCTCTCTCATCCCCCTTTCTCTCTCTCTCATCCCCCTTTCTCTCTCTCTCATCCCCCTTTTCTCTCTCATCCCCCTTTCTCTCTCTCTCTCATCCCCCTTTCTCTCTCTCTCTTATCCCCCTTTCTCTCTCATCCCTCTTTCTCTCTCTCTCTCTCATCCCCTTTCTCTCTCTCTCTCTCTCATCCCCCTTTCTCTCACTCAGAGGATCAACTAATCTCTTGTGGATTGTAAAGGACAAACCTGCTGTTGCAATCCTGTGTGTGTGTGTGTGTGTGTGTGTGTGTGTGTGTGTGTGTGTGTGTGTGTGTGTGTGTGTGTGTGTGTGTGTGTGTGTGTGTATTCCAATGTGGCAGCCTCTACAGAGTATATTGCTACTATGTATCCAAATCTCATTCTGACTTCCAGTGCATTAACATACAACTGCAACCATAATGTATTCCTACCAGTGGACTCAGAGATGCTGTTGTTCCATAAATGTTGTTCCAGACGTTTGTTCCTGCCGTGACTCTCTGCTGTGGTCTCTCTGCCGTGACTCTCTGCTGTGGTCTCTCTGCCGTGACTCTCTGCTGTGGTCTCTCTGCCGTGACTCTCTGCTGTGGTCTCTCTGCTGTGGTCTCTCTGCTGTGACTCTCTGCTGTGGTCTCTCTGCTGTGACTCTCTGCTGTGGTCTCTCTGCTGTGGTCTCTCTGCTGTGACTCTCTGCTGTGGTCTCTCTGCCGTGACTCTCTGCTGTGGTCTCTCTGCTGTGGTCTCTCTGCTGTGGTCTCTCTGCTGTGGTCTCTCTGCTGTGACTCTCTGCTGTGACTCTCTGCTGTGGTCTCTCTGCTGTGACTCTCTGCTGTGGTCTCTCTGCTGTGGTCTCTCTGCTGTGACTCTCTGCTGTGGTCTCTCTGCTGTGATTCTCTGCTGTGACTCTCTGCTGTGGTCTCTGCTGTGGTCTCTCTGCTGTGGTCTCTCTGCTGTGGTCTCTCTGCCGTGGTCTCTCTGCTCGTGGCAAGGCTTGCTTTTTCATTCATTTCTCTTGACTTTAACCTTTAATAACCCAGTTAACCATGACTAACCCAGTTAACCATGAATAACCCAGTTAACCATGAATAACCCAGTTAACCTTTAACAACCCAGTTAACCATGAATAACCCAGTTAACCTTTAATAACCCAGTTAACCATGACTAACCCAGTTAACCACGAATAACCCAGTTAACCATGAACCACCCAGTTAACTATGAACAACCCAGTTAACCATGAACAACCATGAATAACCCAGTTAACCATGAACCACCCAGTTAACTATGAACAACCATGAACAACCCAGTTAACCATGAACAACCCAGTTAACCATAAACCACCCAGTTAACTATGAACAACCATGAACAACCCAGATAACTATGAACAACCATGAACAACCCAGTTAACCATGAATAACCCAGTTAACCATGAATAACCCAGTTAACCATGAATAACCCAGTTAACCATGAACAACCCAGTTAACCATGAATAACCATGAATAACCCAGTTAACTATGAACAACCCAGTTAACTATGAACAACCCAGTTAACCATGAATAACCCAGTTAACCATGAATAACCCAGTTAACCATGAATAACCCAGTTAACCATGAACCACCCAGTTAACCATGAATAACCCAGTTAACCATGAACCACCCAGTTAACCATGAACCACCCAGTTAACTATGAACAACCATGAACAACCCAGTTAACTATGAACAACCATGAACAACCCAGTTAACCATGAATAACCCAGTTAACCATGAATAACCCAGTTAACCATGAACAACCCAGTTAACCATGAACAACCCAGTTAACTATGAACCACCCAGTTAACCATGAATAACCCAGTTAACCATGAATAACCATGAATAACCCAGTTAACTATGAACAACCCAGTTAACCATGAACCACCCAGTTAACCATGAATAACCCAGTTAACCATGAATAACCCAGTTAACCATGAATAACCATGAATAACCCAGTTAACCATGAATAACCCAGTTAATCATGAATAACCCAGTTAACCATGAATAACCATGATTAACCCAGTTAACTATGAACAACCCAGTTAACCATGAATAACCCAGTTAACCATGAATAACCATGAATAACCCAGTTAACCATGAATAACCCAGTTAATCATGAATAACCCAGTTAACCATGAATAACCATGATTAACCCAGTTAACTATGAACAACCCAGTTAACCATGAACCACCCAGTTAACCATGAATAACCATGAATAACCCAGTTAACCATGAATAACCCAGTTAACTATGAACAACCCAGTTAACCATGAATAACCCAGTTAACCATGAATAACCATGAATAACCCAGTTAACCATGAATAACCCAGTTAATCATGAATAACCCAGTTAACCATGAATAACCCATAACCCAGTTAACCATGAATTAACCATGAATAACCCAGTTAACCATGAATAACCATGAATAACCCAGTTAACCATGAATAACCATGAATAACCCAGTTAACCATGAATAACCCAGTTAACCATGAATAACCCAGTTAACCATGAATAACCCAGTTAACCATGAATAACCCAGTTAACCATGAATAACCATGAATAACCCAGTTAACTATGAACAACCCAGTTAACCATGAATAACCCAGTTAACCATGAATAACCCAGTTAACCATGAATAACCCAGTTAACCATGAATAACCCAGTTAACCATGAATAACCCAGTTAACCATGAATAACCCAGTTAACCATGAATAACCCAGTTAACCATGAATAACCCAGTTAACTATGAACAACCCAGGTAACCATGAATAACCCAGTTAACCATAACCCAACCATGAATAACCCAGTTAACCATGAATAACCCAGTTAACCATGAATAACCCAGTTAACCATGAATAACCCAGTTAACCATGCCAGTTGAATAACCCCAGTTAACCATGAATAACCCAGTTAACCATGAATAACCCAGTTAACCATGAATAACCCAGTTAACCATTAACCATGAATAACCCAGTTAACCATGAATAACCCAGTTAACCATGAATAACCCAGTTAACCATGAACAACCCAGTTAACCATGAACAACCCAGTTAACCATGAATAACCCAGTTAACCATGAATTACCCAGTTAACCATGAATAACCCAGTTAACCATGAATCACCCAGTTAACTATGAATAACCCAGTTAGCCATGAATAACCCAGTTAGAACCAAAGTGATGAAACTGAGATGAAACAGATTTTTCAACAGAGGCCTGTTTCTGCACGAGTGAGATCTTGACCGTTCCAGGTTTGATCTGTTCTACAGTATGATACAGTATGACTGCCTGCTTGAGCTTCCTGCTCAAAGGACAGTGACTGTGCCCACTAGGCTAAACGGTCAGCCCTTCCCCTGCCTGGGAGGCACACAGCCAGCCACTCTTCAGGTCTCAGATGAGGAAACCGTGGCAGCTTCTGTGCATACCTATCCTTTATCGCCTCTGTGTGCTGCACCAACCGCAAACACACACATATACCCACCTCCCCACCAATGTGGCACAAGGCTGATTTAAAAGTAATTTAATTACTGAAATGCAATTAATTCAGCACTCACTGGCAATCAGAGGAGTGACACACACACACACACCGAGTTCACAGCCAGCTCATCATCAGAGATTAACAAACGATACGTCATGGGATTAATGGGATTAATAACAAAATATGGTTGTTCATCTCAGTTTGTTTCTATGACGCATACAAGCAAAGTGGAGATTTGTTTTTTCCAATGGCTTTGGTGGAGGTGGTGTAGGCCTAGTGACTAACTGGTTTGCTATTTTTCAATCATTTTTAAGTAACATGTTCTTGATCATTTGCATTAGCATTGTTATTCATGTGAGTCAAAATGTGTGTCATGGCAAAATGTGTAGAATAGCAGGAAATTAGCTTTAAACTGCAACATTTTATCTCAGCATCATGGCAAAATGTGTAGAATATCATAATAAAACTGCCAACTTATTTTCAACACTACTTGTGTTAAAAATGCAGGAAGTGAACTGTTTCAATAAACAACAATGTTTTCCTGGCCTGGGTGTGTGGTTCCCCGGGGCCTGGGTGTGTGGTTCCCCGGGGCCTGGGCGTGTGGTTCCCCGGGGCTTGGGCGTGTGGTGCCCCGGGGCCTGGGCGTGTGGTGCCCCGGGGCCTGGGCGTGTGGTGCCCCGGGTGGGAAATCAACCCTCTTATTATAACATAAAACACTTGAGAGAAGGAATGTCCAGTCAATACTAGGCGTAATCCATTTCAAGGACATTAGAGACCCACAATATTGTAATTGTGTGTGTCCTCAACTGGCTATCGATGATGCCTTTTGTGAATAGATCAGCATTTTTTTTTTGATTAATAGACTCAGTACAGACAAAATGATCAGAAAACACAAAGTGACAGAGAATATTCCTCGTGGTCGCCTAGTAACTTCATTTTTGCCATGGCATAAAACCGCACCTTTATCATGTGAAAACATGAACATATCACAAACTATGATAAAATCACCAATCGTCAAATCTAAACGTGAAAATTGCAGCAATCAAACCATTGATGTATAACTGATATACACACAATGCTTTGAACATATTTTTGCGTATTTCAAAAGATCGTAAATATGCCTTACCGAACGGTATCGGGTATTTACTGTAGGGATGCTGTACGGTCTCTTGCGTTGCCTCGCTGTTTCTCTTCACCGCCGCGGCAGGTCGCTCTCCGAGCTAAATATTTTCGCTCTTGTCCCACCCTCTCCATGCGCTGATTGGTTCTTCACTACCCTTCCTGTAAAACTGCGCACTCTTTTGATATCAGTACTTTTTTTTCGACTATCAATGTAACATTTTTGTTTGCCTGGGATGGAGTTTGTCTGTGAGAGATGTCGTTTTTGTATTTTTTTTTTGTCGGCTAAATAAGCTTGTTGACGCTTTAGTTGTTTCGTGTCGAACGCCACATAATTGCTTGAACTAGTTGGGAGTTGTAGTTTTTATTGTTACTATGTCTTCATCACTGCCATTATTGGAGACGTATAAAAAAACTACAACCGTCAACCCATTTGGTGGACAGCTGAAAAAAAAAACCTTTGCCCAGACAGTTTGATCGTACATAAAACTTCCGTCTTTGAATGAGAAAAGAAAACACTCGACTGGCTAATGCTAGTCACGGCAAATGAGCCTGCTTCGGTCTAAATAAGCAGCATACCACGGTGTAAACAGGTATGTATCTAAAGGCAATGTTACTATTTCACCAACTAACGTTAGAAAATCGTTTTTTGTTTGTTTTTGTTTAGCTAGCTAACGTTAGTAACTTAGCTACCTTCCTGGACGATGAGTCCTACAAATTGGCTATGGGAACTTAAGTTACTATTTAGAAATGACCCTCACTGTTATTTAAGTACGTTTAGCTAACAGGTGATCATGATAGATAGGAGTTGTCGGTGGATTAGGACAATGAAATTACTAACTACAAGCAACGAAACTGTGGTTATTATATAACTACACTTAAATGATCTAGTTAATATTATTAGTGTGGTACTCTGCCAGTGGCAGGTGACACCCAGCTTGCTAAAATAGCTAGCTTAGCTAACAACCGACAACTTGTTTACGTAGCTAAGCGCTAGTTGGCTACCTAGCCTCGGTTGTCAGTTTACGTAACTGGTTGGCTATCGACAAACGCTACCGGTTCCGTTAACGTCGCACGGTAGCTGCTAGCTAGTCTGTCTGTCGAGACGGGACAAACTCATTTCACCGCACTTCTATACAAACGGATTTTCTTAGTAAGTTAGGAGAGCATTTTCCTAACCTTAACCTGTCGCCTAACCTGCTACGGAAAAAGTCCCTTCGTTATCGAAGTGACGAACTGTGTTCGCCTTGTCCAGAGTCTAGGGGTGTATTTATTCTGGTGCAAATGGTCTCTTCAACGGAAGCGAACGAAACGAGTTATGTTAACCTTGTGTTATGTTACCTAAATCTGTCCCATATAAACTCTGGTGGTGTTTGGACAAATGACTACACCGCCGTTTTCATCAAACGATGACCTCATTATAATAAAATGTCACGAGTAGTTGGAAATGTAATTAGCTCATTCGAGAGACATCTGTTGTAACCGCTGTACATTTCTCCATATCATCTGGTTTATCTGATCAGTCAGCCGTCCACGCGCCTTACTTTGTGACGAATGACTCTGTGGACATAAAATGAAGTTTAACAGCCAGTAATAAACCTATACATTTTTACAATGTGATTAAGGCATTACTGCCTGAAATAACATATTAATGGACTTCGATGTATAGCTTGGTCTTTGTACCATGACAGACTGGACAACTGAGACCTTCATTCTTAAAAGTGATGTCATGTTCTGCAGGCCAGTGGCCCATCTAATCAGCATATTGCCCACAGTAAAGCTGGCCTGATAATAGTCAGAGGAGAGGAGCATAGAGTTAGGTAAGAAAGAATGTGTCCAATCTGTTTCCTTTCCTCAGCCATTGCCCCTCCCCCACACACTCTTCACTGATTGGTGGGAATGTGTCTAGTCTCACTATGGTTCCTTAAGGCTGTTATCAAGTCCTTTCAAATCAGTGACCATGAAGGAAATGAGTCAAGAAATGGAAGCTTGTTGTGAGATTATTGGGACATGGCCTAAGGCAGGGGTGTCAAACTCATTCCATGGAGAGTCTAGTAAAAACCAAATCAAATCAAATGTTATTGGTCACATACACATGGTTAGCAGATGTTAATGCAGGTGTAGTGAAATGCTTGTGCTTCTAGTTCCGACAGTCTAAGTAAAGGAATGGAAAGAGAATATATATATATACATATATGGATGAGCAATGACAGAGCGGCATAGGCAAGATGCAATAGATGGTATATACATATGAGATGACTAATGTAAGATGTGTAAACATTATTAAAGTGACTAGAGTTCCATTTATTAAAGTGGCCAATGATTTCAAGTCTGTATGTTGGCAGCAGCCTCTCTGTTACTGATGGCTGTTTAACAGTCTGATGGCCTTGAGATAGAAGCTGTTTCTCAGTCTCTCGGTCCCAGCTTTGATGCACCTGTACTGACCTCACCTTCTGGATGGTAGCGTGGTGAACAGGCAGTGGCTCGGGTGGTTGTTGTCCTTGATGATCTTTTTGTCCTTCCTGTGACATCGGCTGCTGTAGATGTCATGGTTTCTGTGGGTTTTCCTTTCAATAACTCCTAGGCAACCAGGTGAGGGGAGTTCTTTACTAATTACTGACTTTAGTACAAGGGAGGAGGGGAAATCCGCAGCCACTCGGCCCTCCGTGGAATGAGTTTGACACGTGGAGTCTCCAGGATCAGTTTTCCCTGCCTCCATCCTGGTCTGAAAGGAATAAAGAGGGGTGAAGCTGACCTGGGAGCAGTGCTCAGAGCAGCCACTAGCTATGGTTTTATTAACACCCTCTGAAGACACTGCCTGCCTGGCCAGAAATAAAACTGTCACCTTTCGTCAGCTGGGGCTGAGTCATGGAATCGCAGTGACAGAGGGAAAGAAACCGTCAGTCAGTATCTGCAGAACAAGGGCAGCATTGACACTCCCTCCTGGCCTCTAAATGCATCCAGTTACACACAGTGAAGAGCTGTCTGGTAATGGCCCAGGGTGACGTCATACAGTAGATAATGCTGCTGAAAGTGTCAGTCAGTAGGAGGATAGAGAACCTTATCATGCTTGCTCAGATGCCCAGGTGTACACAGGCAGGGCCAGGTGTCTTGTAGAGCTTAGGGTCTGTGTCGGTCTCTCCACACCCACCGCCCTGCACCACATGTTTGACTTTGAACCGGAGCCAGATGGAATGTTTACCTGGTTATATAATGTCATCGCCCTCCAAGGCTAGACCTTGTTTGTTGACGTAGACATTACTAGGACAGAACAAGGCCTACATTTAGACCTCAAGCAATGAAAATAGCCTAAATGAGGTATTATAGTGATGAAGTAGGCTATTTAATGTTGGATGGTCTTTTCTGTCCTTTACCTCCCATTCTATCCCCCATACCCTTTCTACCCCCGTCTTCTCTCCTCAGGTCCTGCCCCCCCCCCCAGCTTTCTCTTCTCTGAGTGTTGTAATCAGTGAATGAGGTGAGCCCTGCCCCGGAAGCAGCCTTCACTCCATACACATATACAGACACACGTACAGAAACGTTGGCCTCTGGACGAGGATGACAATGGAAGAGATGAAGAATGAAGCAGAGACTACCTCGATGGTTTCCATGACACTCTACACTGTGATGTACCCAGTCTTCCACGAGGTAAGGAGGAAAGGATTTGGTAAAGACAGGATGTTGAATGGGGCGTGTGTGTGCTATGGTCTCTAAGGTTATAACACACATTGTAACTACCCTTAGTCACGAGGGAGGAGGGATGGGGGGGGGGGGAGGAGTGTGGTTGGATTGGAGAAATAGGGTCAGGGTAAATGGGTCTCTATAAAATCGGTGTTGTGGAGAACGCAGACAGAATCACGGAATACAGACATAAAAACAGAATTCAGCAATATTCAAAAATCTATTGATGAACTATAAATGTATTGAATTTATTTGAAAATTCATTATTTTGGCCAAGATTGTCATATGACATGAAGAAAATGCATTAGGGATTCATACTTTCCTTCATCTTGCTGAAGAGGAAACTGCACAGGAACGCCCCTTTCTGTGTGAGTGCGTTTGTCTGCCACTTTGTGTTGCCACTTTGTGTTGCCGTTATTGGTGATGCTAATGTAATGACAACTGTTTTGTTGTAGACTTAGAACTTCCAATTGTGTTGTTTTTCTATTCAAACAGTCTGCTTTTGAGAGTGAGAACCTGAAGAAACGGGGGGGGGGGGGGGGAACAGAAATCTAGAAAAACAAAGAGGAAAATTTAATTTGCGGGGAAAAAACAGAATCTGGCAAAAAATGAATCAGATTTTCAAGGGTCGTATAGGTGTCATTTGGCAGGAAGATAAAAATAGAGGGAATGGAGACAGAGTGGAAGAAGAGGGGTAGTCACAGGTCACAGAGAGAGCAGCGGGAGTTTGTGTTTAAAGGGGTGAGGGTGGTAGGGAAGAGCGAGGGATGGAGGAGTGTGATAATTACTGTGTATAGCACCAGTGTCTCTCTGATAATGCAAAGGAGTTCCCTGTGGCCACTTTGATGTGGGGAGGTTGCTGTTTCACTGACTCAGCTAGTCCAGGTATTAGTCACACACACACAACAACTATCCTTCCGGAACCAAACAATTTATTCCAATTCAAAATCCTGTTTTCCCTAATCGTAAACCCAAACTCCTAAACCTAACCATAAAATACCAATTTTCGCTGTGGGGACCATCAAAATGTCCTGGATTTACTCTCCTTGTAAGGACTCCTAGTACCCACAAGGAGAGTCAAACCAATAAAACACAGGCTTGTTTTGTTCAATGTTGTTTGTGTACCAGTGTACTGTAGTTTTTGTTGTTGTCTGCTGTGTTCGCTAATGAGATGTTTTTTCCATGTATGTAGCTACTAACTATGCAGTTTGAAGTGTTTTCATGTTGTGGTAATTAGTATATGTGTTTGCTTTCCTTGTTTTTGAGATGTGTGTATTCTATGTTGATTAGAAGATGGTATCTGTTTGAGATGTGTATATGCTATGTTGATTAGAAGATGGTATCTGTTTGAGATGTGTATATGCTATGTTGATTAGAAGATGGTATCTGTAAGAAGGGTTTTGATGCAGTGATAATGTGTTTACAGTTGGAGAGAGTGAACCTGTCGGCAGCACAGACCCTGAGGGCAGCGTTTATAAAGGTAAGGAGATGGAGGGACAGGGCAGCGTTTATACACTGAGGGGGACAGGGCAGCGTTTATACACTGAGGGGGACAGGGCATTTGCGACGGGATAGAGGAGCTCCCTTTGGTCAATTCTGAGTTCAATTCAAGATAACCGTCAACACAAAGAAACATTGCTCTTCTCATAGCCCATTCCCACAATAGCCTGCTGGAGAGCTGTCTTGAATTAGCAGCTGGTGCAGGATCCGTAGCCGCCTTCCTATCATAGAGGAAGCCTGAGCTGGAATGTGAAACTAACTGAAACTGGCTAGCTTAGAAAACTCAGCGTCGATCTAACTAGCTTCGTAAAATACCCCTATGAGTGGTACCACTGTTCCAGTTTGATTCAAATCTGATTGTCTTTGATTGACAGTGTCTCACTCCGATCATGGGTCTGTGTTCTATTATCGTAAATGTGTGTGTTTTTGTGGTTGATTAGTAATGCCTGGTGTGTGTCTGCATATGTTCTGTGGCTGATTGTCCAGTGTTTCCCCTATTCATTTAGCGCTGCTGCTAAATCGTTGCTGCCAAAAATATATAAACAAACACGTATAAAGTATGTCGAATAGATAATGAAGCTATATATTTTTTTAAAGATAATCTTTCAGATCTAACAATTGCCAAAATAAAAAAAGAGAATCTACAATTCCCCAAATGTCATGGGGCCCCATTGATTTTGTTTACAAAATGTGCAGAATTACAGGAAATTTACTTTAAAATTGCTATTTTTCTTTTTTTAATCCCGAATGACAAAATGCTAGGGGAAACATTGTTGTCATAGACTGATGTGTGTTCTGTGGTTGATTAGCAGAGCCTGATGTGTGTTCTGTGATTGATTGTCAGGCTGAGAAGGAGAACCCAGGGTTGACCCAGGACATCATCATGAAGATCCTGGAGAAGAAGAAAGTGGAGGTCAACTTCACTGAGTCACTACTGCGAATGGCTGCAGACGATGTGGAAGGTGTGTGTCTGTCTGTTTCTGATTGTGTGTCTCTGTTCTGCAGTGAATAACCTAGTCCTAGATGATGATGGTTATTGTGCATCTGTGTACAGTACCGTCTCTCACCTCAGGATGGTGCTGTTTCTCCACTAGTAAAACAACCTCTCCTTCCTGTGAGACATTTCTCCCCTCCAGGCTTGAATTTTCTCTCCTGCATGGCCTGATTGATGGTAGTAATGAATTCATGTGCACAGAATGAGAAGCTCAGCTATAGTTACACACAGTCACACCGTGATGTGAGGGCCTTTGCTTCTGTTTGAATACTAAATAAACAGTGCCTTCAGAAAGTATTCATACCCCTTGACTTATTCCACATTTTGTTTTTACAGCCTGAACTCAAAATGTATTAAATAGATCTCACCCATCTACACACAATACCCCATAACGACAAAGTAAAAGCCTTGAAATAAAATTAAAACATTTTGCAAATGTATTAAAAATGAAATACAGAAATATAAATATTACCACCCCTGAGTCAAATCATGTTCGAATAACCTTTTGCAGCGATTACAACTGAGTCTTTCTGGGTAAGTCTTAAGAGTTTTGCACACCTGGATTGTACAATATTTGCACATTATTCTTAAAAAAAAATATTCAAGCTCTTGTCAAGTTGGTTGTTGATCATTGCTAGACAGCCATTTTCAAGTCTTGCCATTGATTTTCAAGCCAATTTTAAGTCAAAACTGTTACTCTCCCTCTTCTGTTTCTTTTTTTCACAAAAAAACTCCCTAGTCCTTGCCGATGACAAGCGTACATGATGCAGCCACCGCCATGAAAATATGTAAAGTGGTTCTCGTTGATGTTGTGCTTTTCCCTGAACATAACACTTTGTATTCAGGACGTAAAGTTAATTTCTTTGCCCCATTCTTTGCAGTATTACTTTAGTGCCTTATTGCGAACAGGATGCATGTTTTGGAATATTTTTATTCTGTACAGTCTTCCTTATTTTCCCTCTTTCAATTAGGTTAGTATTGTGGAGTAACTACAATGTTGATCACAGCCATTAAACTGTAACTGTTTTAAAGCCACCATTGGCCTCATGGTGAAATCCCTGAGCGGTTTCCTTCCTCTCCGGCAACTGAGTTAGGAAGGACACCTGTGTCTTTTGGTAGTGACTGGGTGTATTGATACACCATCCGAAGTGTAATTAGTAACTTCACCATGCTGAAAGGGATATTCAATGTATTTCTTTGATTTTTGATCTACCAATAGGTGCCCTTTGCGAGGCATTGGAAAACCTCCCTGGTCTTTGATTAAATCTGTGTTTGAAATACACTGCTCTACTGATGGACCTTACAGATCATTGTTTGTGTGGGGTACAGAGATGAGGTAGTCATTCAAAAATTGTTAAACAATATTATTGCACACGGAGTGAGTCCATGCAAGTTATTATGTAACTTTGTTAAGCAAATATTTACTCCTGAACTTATTTAGACTTTCCACAAGAAAGGGGTGACTCAAGATACCAGTTTTACATTTTTAACTAGTAAAACTTTCTGAAGGAGCTGTACCTTCTGCTGTCAGCAAGGTTATACTGCAGTGGCGCCTTTTTCTAACTTTCCTCTCACACTGAAAGGTGTGTGTGTGTTCAAGCAGACTGCTCTCTGGGTGGGGCTGTTCTGTCAGGGCCTGGAATGCTCTCTACATTCCACCGCTTCTTTTTGTTGACATGACTGTCTCCATGGTGACTAAGGCTGTGGCTCTCTTCCTGTGTGTGTATAGAGTTCATGATTGACAGGCCGGAGCAGGAGTTCCAGGACTTGAATGACAAGGCTCGGGCACTCAAACACATCCTCAGCAAGATCCCAGACGAGATCAACGACAGAGTACGCTTCTTACAGACCATCAAGTCAGTACACACTCACTCGCAGACCTCCCAGCACACCTTCAGTGATGTGATTAACACTTCACAAGCACACAGTTCTCCAAAAACACACTCATTCTCTTGTTCCCATTTTCTTTCCAATGTAATACTAAGTCTCAAGTATTACACACACACACACAATTCTTCTCCCCCAGACTTTTCAGGGCTTGTTTCTGTCTTTGCTCAATTTGCCAGTTCTCAAATTGAATTTGTGTTTGTTGAGTCACTCTAAGTAACTTTGTCAGTGGAATATTTGGAACATGGTAGAATTCAGCTGTATTTAAAAGTGCAGAGGGAGGAATGAGTGTGTCTGAGAGTAAGAGGTTCTAGAAAGGAGGTAAGGATGGAGGGAAGGTGAAGGAGTGAGAGGTGAGATGGTTCAAGATGTCTGACTGCTGTTGGACTAAGGAGTGAGAGGTGAGATGGTTCAAGATGTCTGACTGCTGTTGGACTAAGGAGTGAGAGGTGAGATGGTTCAAGATGTCTGACTGCTGTTGGACTAAGTAGTGAGACAGGTGAGATGGTTCAAGATGTCTGACTGCTGTTGGACTAAGGAGTGAGAGGTGAGATGGTTCTAGATGTCTGACTGCTGTTGGACTAAGGAGTGAGAGAGGTGAGATGGTTCTAGATGTCTGACTGCTGTTGTAGTCATTGTCCACAGACTGGGCCTAAAATGAACACCTGCCAAATGGGGGTAGATGTTAATTTCACCAGCCACGGTGGACTAAATCAAATCAAATCAAATTTATTTATATAGCCCTTCGTACATCAGCTGATATCTCAAAGTGCTGTACAGAAACTAAAGAACTAAGAATCCTATATAGCCTATTCCACCTGGTGCTGAACCTGCCAGGCTGGGGCTGTTTGCATGTGAAGAACTGAGTGAAAGATTCAGCCATAGAAATTGGTCTAATTTACTTGAAACTGAAGTGAAACTTTGTCCTTGTGTTTCTTGATTATTTACATTGTTTTGTTCACAAGCTGGGTTGTTTTTCTATGTTTGAGGTTCAACTGCTAGAGAAGAGAAGACAAAGCTTCTACTAGTCAGAGTCAGTCTCACAGGGACAAACATGACTCGAGTTACCACGGTAACCTACGGCCCTTAAAGGGGCAGGTGAAAATGTTTGTCTCGTGAGATCTTGGTTTAAAGACTCAAGTCACAAAAAATGTAATGAAATAATATACTACATTACTTCTTACTAGTAATACATGTATTGTGTTTTAAAATCTACCTGACACATTGGCTGGTGGACCAAAAGTAATTGTTATGCTCTGTCCACAGAGATATCGCCAGCGCCATCAAGGAACTGCTGGACACTGTCAACACTGTCTTCCGGAAATACCAGTACCAGAACCGACGGGTGAGAGCACTATACACTATACACTACCTACTATACACTATACACTACACACTACCTACTATACACTACCTACACACTACCTACACACACTACACACAGGCCGATTTAAGATATTTTCTCGTTTCTTTCTCCCTCGGCTGTCAGCAGAGTTTGAGACGTTCTTGTGTTTTTTCCTCTCCATTATCTTCTAAAAGAGTAAAAAGCTTCTGTTTTTCCCAGGCACTGGAACACCAAAAGAAAGAGTTTGTGAAATACTCCAAGAGCTTCAGCGACACACTTAAAACCTACTTCAAAGATGGAAAGTAAGAACCTCATCACCTCTTATGTTTCTACCCTGTTGCTCTCTTCCATGGCCCGTACAATATATCACCCATACATACGGGTTTACATCTGGCCCGTACAATATATCACCCATACATACGGGTTTACATCTGGCCCGTACAATATATCACCCATACATACGGGTTTACATCTGGCCCGTACAATATATCACCCATACATACGGGTTTACATCTGCATCATTTAGATCCGTGTTTTCCCAACTACAGTCCTCCGCTGACCCCGACAGAACACATATTTATTGTAGCGCTGGACAAACTCTCCTGATTCAACTCATCGAGGTCTTGATGATTAGTTGCCAAGTTAAATCAGGTGTTCTTGTCCGGGGCTGCAAAAATGTTTACTGTTCGTCAGGCCTACGAGGGTTCAAAATCAGGCTTAGCCCCCTCAGTTTTATTTGTATGTCTATCTTCAAATGATTGAGTGCCAGGTTGTTCTGAATTCTGTATCTGCTGTGCTGTGGCAGCACCATGGACAGAGCACGTCGAGGAGTGTTTATGTGTAGGGAGGGCCATGGAAAGCCACTGGGCGGGTAGGTTTGACTCCGTTGTATTTCCATACAAATCGGAGGAAAACTCTGCCCGTCTGTGATAGGCTACTTGAATAACGAGATACTCCTCCGGCTGTAATATTTACCACAGATGCATCATTTTGGTTCCCGTATCGGAGGTTCTGCATTGTATCCAATGCCAACGCAGACAAGACCTTCACCCAAGCAGTGTTCCCACTGGTAGCAGGTTGTTCTCTAGGCATCATCAAGCAAGGAGCATTTTGAAATGCTCTGCACTGTGGAAAGAAAGAAG
>NC_088406.1:13491420-13505625 GCF_034236695.1 Oncorhynchus nerka
AAACAGAATACAGTAAAACAGTAAACAGAATACAGTAAAACAGAATACAGTAAAACAGTAAACAGAATACAGTAAAACAGTAAACAGAATACAGAATTGCAATTTGAATTAAAGGAAATCTACTGGATATAGATATAAACGCAACATGCAACATTTTCAAAGATTTTACTGAACTACAGTTCATAGAAGGAAATCAGTCAATTGAAATCAATTAATTAGGCCCTAATCTATGGATTTCATATGACTGGGCAGCCATGGGTGGGCCTGGACCAGCCAATCAGACTGAGTCTCCTCAATAGGGCTTTATTACAGACAGAAATACTCCTCAGGAACACATCTCACCTCACGATCCTGCAGGTGAAGAGGCTGGATGTGGAGGTCCGGCGTGGTTACACAGGGTCTGCGGTTGTGAGGCCGGTTGGATGTACTGCCAAAGTCTCTAAAATGACTTCGAAGGCAGCTTATTGTAGAGACATGAACATTCAATTATCTGGCAACAGCTCTGGTGGACATTACTGCAGTCAGCATGGCAATTGTACTCTCCCTTAAAACTTGAGACATCTCTGGCATTTTAAAGTGGCCTTGTCCCCAGCACAAGCTGCACCTGTGAAGCTGTTTATTCAGCTTCTTGATATGCCACACCTGTCAGGTGGATGGATTATCTTGGCAAAGGAGAAATGCTCACTAACAAGGATATAAACAAATGTGTACACAACATTTGTGAGAAATTAGCTTTTTGTGCGTATGGAACATTTCTGGGATCTTTTATTTCAGCTCATGAAACATGGGACCAACACTTTACATGTTGCGTTTATATTTTTGTTCAGTGTAGAATTGAATTCAGTGAAATTCAATGAAATTACAGTAAATGCCACTGCTATTCTATATTAGCTGTTGTCTATACAAATATACATTTTGTATATAAAACATCAAATATATACATGTAAATAAAATATTTCTGAAACAATAGGTTTTCAAACTCTTAAAAAGAATGATGAAGGAAAACAAAACCTGTATATGAATATTATTTATGTTCACATAGTTATATTTCATTAATCAGTTAAATGTGATTCAGTATGGGAGAAAACAAAAATACATTTCCCACAATGCATTAGTTTTACCCTCAAATTGACCCTAAATCCTTCTAAAAAGAAGCCAAACAAATGAAATTGTTGGTTGAAATATTATTGGCTATTCTAAGAATCAAATCAAATTTATTTATATAGCCCTTCGTACATCAGCTGATATCTCAAAGTGCTGTACAGAAACCCAGCCTAAAACCCCAAACAGCAAACAATGCAGGTGTAAAAGCACGGTGGCTAGGAAAAACTCCCTAGAAAGGCCAAAACCTAGGAAGAAACCTAGAGAGGAACCAGGCTATGTGGGGTGGCCAGTCCTCTTCTGGCTGTGCCGGGTAGAGATTATAACAGAACATGACCAAGATGTTCAAATGTTCATAAATGACCAGCATGGTCGAATAATAATAAGGCAGAACAGTTGAAACTGGAGCAGCAGCACAGTCAGGTGGACTGGGGACAGCAAGGAGTCATCATGTCAGGTAGTCCTGGGGCACGGTCCTAGGGCTCAGGTCCTCCGAGAGAGAGAAAGAAAGAGAGAATTAGAGAGAGCATATGTGGGGTGGCCAGTCCTCTTCTGGCTGTGCCGGGTGGAGATTATAACAGAACGTGGCCAAGATGTTCAAATGTTCATAAATGACCAGCATGGTTGAATAATAGTAAGGCAGAACAGTTGAAACTGGAGCAGCAGCATGGCCAGGTGGACTGGGGACAGCAATGAGTCATCATGTCAGGTAGTCCGGGGACATGGTCCTAGGGCCCAGGCCAGTTGAAACTGGAGCAGCAGCATGGCCAGGTGGACTGGGGACAGCAAGGAGTCATCATGTCAGGTAGTCCTGGGACATGGTCCTAGGGCTCAGGTCCTCCGAGAGAGAGAAAGAAAGAGAGAAGGAGAGAATTAGAGAACGCACACTTAGATTCACACAGGACACCGAATAGGACAGGAGAAGTACTCCAGATATAACAAACTGACCCTAGCCCCCCGACACATAAACTAATGCAGCATAAATACTGGAGGCTGAGACAGGAGGGGTCAGGAGACACTGTGGCCCCATCCGAGGACACCCCGGACAGGGCCAAACAGGAAGGATATAACCCCACCCACTTTGCCAAAGCACAGCCCCCACACCACTAGAGGGATATCTTCAACCACCAACTTACCATCCTGAGACAAGGCCGAGTATAGCCCACAAAGATCTCCGCCACAGCTCAACCCAAGGGGGCGCCAACCCAGACAGGCCGACCACAACAGTGAATCAACCCACCCAGGTGACGCACCCCCCAGGGACGGCATGAGAGAGCCCCAGTAAGCCAGTGACTCAGCCCCGTAACAGGGTAGAGGCAGAGAATCCCAGTGGAAAGAGGGGAATCGGCCAGGCAGAGACAGCAAGGGCGGTTCGTTGCTCCAGAGCCTTTCCGTTCACCTTCCCACTCCTGGGCCAGACTACACTCAATCATATGACCCACTGAAGAGATGAGTCTTCAGTAAAGACTTAAAGGTTGAGACCGAGTTTGCGTCTCTGACATGGGTAGGCAGACCGTTCCATAAAAATGGAGCTCTATAGGAGAAAGCCCTGCCTCCAGCTGTTTGCTTAGAAATTCTAGGGACAATTAGGAGGCCTGCGTCTTGTGACCGTAGCGTACGTGTAGGTATGTACGGCAGGACCAAATCAGAGAGATAGGTAGGAGCAAGCCCATGTAATGCTTTGTAGGTTAGCAGTAAAACCTTGAAATCAGCCCTTGCTTTGACAGGAAGCCAGTGTAGAGAGGCTAGCACTGGAGTAATATGATCAAATTTTTTGGTTCTAGTCAGGATTCTAGCAGCCGTATTCAGCACTAACTGAAGTTTATTTAGTGCTTTATCCGGGTAGCCGGAAAAGAACTACGGTTAAAAGAGGATATGAATGTTGTTTTCACAGAAAAGTGATATATTCTTTGGTATCTGGAAGGGTGACCTTTCAGATTCAATGAAACTCTCATGTTCTATGACTGAGTGGAATTTCTTTGAATTGCACTGAATTAAATTTGACTTCCTGTTACTCAAATTAAAATTCTACATCCTGTGGTATGTGGCAAATTCAATTTGAATTTCAATTCATGAGGAATGGGAGTCAATTCCCAAATTCAGATTTGACCACAACCCTGGTTCAATTAGACCGAATTGCTGGAATGATCACCACACTACTACTGAAGTGACACAGTGCGCTTTCATTTATTCACAGGTTTAAAGGCCCAGTGTAATCAAAATTATTTTTCTATATTTCCAGACTATGAGGTTGGAATAATATTATGAAATTGTAAAAATGATGATAACGCCCTTTTAGTTTAAGAGCTGTTTGAAAACACATCCTGAAATGTCAGCCTGTTTTGGTGGGATGGAGTTTTGGCCTGCCTGGTAACATCACCAGGCGGTAAATTAGTTAATAGACCAATAAGAAAGAGAGTTCCAATCTCTCTGCCAATAACAGCTAGTCCCCCCCCCCCCCTTCAGACCATTCCCATACAATACTTGCACAATTTTTGCATGAGAAATAGCTCTTTGCTAAGAAGATACTTTTGTATCTTTTTTGACAGTTTGTTTTCAATTCAATCACGGTTATGTACGTAATTGTTACCCAGAAATGATTTGATATTGAGATAAAAACGTTTGTGTTGGACCTTTAAGCTCAGCAGGGGTTGAACCCTTGTCTTTCTCCACCTCTCAAACTTCATCATTCTGCTGCCATGACAACACTGAGCAGTACATATAGACTGTTATACTGTAGAGTGAGTATGATTGGCTTAGAGCAGATTGCTTTGTCGAGTAGCTCGTAGAGATATGAGTGATTTATACGGTAGTTGACACTGTATCTATGCAATCACAAGTACGCAACCCTTCCAATAGCTGTCTGTGCTTTCCTCCTCGCACACACCCCTGTCTGGAACCTTTATATGATTGACAGCTAGCTGTTACCCTGTCTGAGTGGAAACCACAGAGACCAAGATGGAGGCGGGACTACTGGAGAGCAGGCTGAGTATGGAGGACTATGAGAAACTGCAGAGCCTCTTTCTGGTGAGTGGGTATGGAAATGACACAGTAGACATTACAGCCCCCCACCCCCTCTGTTGATCTGTGATGATCTCTGTTGTAGGGTGACAGTGAAGCAGGCGTGTCCTTCTCCAGGGCAGAGTTTATAGAACAAGCTTGGTCTGCATTGAGACGTGGCTCCAGGGAGGAGTACGGCCTCCTATTCGACAGTGTTGTTGTCACTCAGGAGCAGCGTAGCCTGCTATTGGACAGTGCTGACGAGCGAGGGGAGAGGAGAGTAGACTGGGAGAGGCTGACTTCCTTCCTGCTGTTAGGGCTGTCAGAAAAAGAGGAAAATGAACGGGCTGCCACCGTGCCTCGCTGGCAGCCTCCACGAACTCTGACCCCTCCACACCGTGACCCTGTCCAACAGGTAACACGAAGCTCCAGCCTATCAACTCATAATGCTGTAATGGTGCTAATTATTCATCATGAAACAATGGAATAATGAAATAATAGCTTATAAAATGCATATGGGCATGTAATGGTATTCTCCATCGGTGGCTGTCACTTATATGTTGACATCTCTATGGTTACCCCAGGTGGTGTACCTGCGTAGCTCAAGCCGGTACCTGTCGGTGAGTAAGGGGGGCACGCTGGGGGTGTGGGCGGGGGAGGACTTTGCCCTTCTCCAAACACACCGCCTCCACAACGACTCTGTCAGGCCCAAAGATCTCTGGGTAACAGCTATGGTGGTGCTGCACAACGTAAACAAGGTCCAGTCCAACTCAGCCAATCACTCAATCAATCAGTCTTGAATCTCAATCAATGAGATGACCTGCTTCCATCCCTATCATCCCATCCTCTTCTCACTCTCTCTCTCTCTCTCTCTCTCTCTCTCTCTCTCTCTGTATCTGTCTCTGTCTCTGTCTCTGTCTCTCTCTCTCTAACCCTCTGTCTCTCTCGGTCTCTCTCTCTCTCTCTCGGTCTCTCTCGGTCTCTCTCTCTCTCGGTCTCTCTCTGTCTCTCTGGGTCTCTCTCTCTCTCTCTGTCTGTCTCGGTCTCTCGGTCTCTCGGTCTCTCTCTCTTTCTCTCTCTCGGTCTCTCTCGGTCTCTCTCTCTCTCTCTCTCTCTCTCTGTCTCTCTCGGTCTCTCTCTCTCTCTCTCTCTCTCTCTGTCTCGGTCTCTCGGTCTCTCGGTCTCTCTCTCTCTTTCTCTCTCTCGGTCTCTCTCGGTCTCTCGGTCTCTCTCTCTCTCTCTCTCTCTCTCTCTCTCTGTCTCTCTCGGTCTCTCTCTCTCGGTCTCTCTCTCTCTTTCTCTCTCTCTCTCTCGGTCTCTCTCGGTCTCTCGGTCTCTCTCTCTCTGTCTCTCTCGGTCTCTCTCTCTCGGTCTCTCTCTCTCTGTCTCTCTCGGTCTCTCTCTCTGTCTCTCTCGGCTTCTCTCTCTGTCTCTCTCTCTGTCTCTCTCTGTCTCTCTCTCTCTCTCTCTCTCTCTCTCTCTCTCTCTCTCTCTCTCTCTCTCTCTCTCTCTCTCTCTCTCTCTCTGTCTCGCTGTCTCTCTCTGTCTCTCTCTCTCTCTCTCTCAGATAGCTGTGTCATTCACCAGTAAGGAGCTGTGTTTCTATGACTTGCTGTCCAAGCAGCAGTTTAGCTGCCAGTATAAACTGCAGGGTCTGAGATACGCCCCTCTCAGTCTGGACTACTGGTGTCACCCCACTTACCCTGCCCAGGCTGTACTCACCATGGGAGACACCGGGGGACAGGTGAGAGGGGAGGGGAGAGACAAGGGGACAGGTGAGAGAGGGGAGGGGGAGAGACAGGGGGACAGGTGAGAGGGGAAGGGGAGATACACAGGGGGACAGGTAGGGGGAGGGAGAGACAGGTGAGAGGGAAGGGGGAGAAACACAGGGGGATAGGTGAGAGGGGAGGGGGAGACACAGGGGGACAGGTGAGAGGGGAGGGGGAGAGACGGGGACAGGGGAGAGGGGAGGGGGAGACACAGGGGACAGGGGAGAGGGAGGAGACACAGGGGGATAGGTGAGAGGGGAGGGGAGAGACGGGACAGGGGAGAGGGGAGGGGAGACACAGGGGACAGGGGAGAGGGGAGGGGGAGACACAGGGGGACAGGTGAGAGGGGAGGGGGAGAGACGGGGACAGGGGAGAGGGAGGGGGAGACACAGGGGTTTGACAGGGGAGAGGGGAGGGGGAGCCACAGGGGACAGGGGAGAGGGGAGGGGGAGACACAGGGGGACAGGGGAGAGGGAGGGGGAGACACAGGGGACAGGGGAGAGGGGAGGGGAGACACAGGGGGACAGGGGAGAGGGGAGGGGATAGACACAGGGGGACAGGGAGAGGGGAGGGGAGACACAGGGGGACAGGGGAGAGGGGAGGGGAGACACAGGGGACAGGGGAGAGGGGAGGGGAGACACAGGGGGACAGGTGAGAGGGGAGGGGGAGACACAGGGGGACAGGGAGAGGGGAGGGGGAGACACAGGGGGACAGGTGAGAGGGGAGGGGAGACACAGGGGGACAGGGGAGAGGGAAGGGGAGAGACAGGGGACAGGGGGACAGGGGGACAGGGGGAGAGGGGAGGGGGAGACACAGGGGGACAGGGGAGAGGGGAGGGGAGACACAGGGGGACAGGGAGAGGGGAGGGGGGGAGACACAGGGGGGGGACAGGGGGAGGGGAGGGGAGGGGGAGACACAGGGGGACAGGGGAGAGGGGAGGGGGATAGACACAGGGGGACAGGTGAGAGGGGAGGGGGAGACACAGGGGGACAGGTGAGAGGGGAGGGAGAGCCACAGGGGGACAGGTGAGAGGGGAAGGGGAGCCACAGGGGGACAGGGGAGAGGGGAAGGGGATAGACACAGGGGGACAGGTGTTAATAACCTCTTGCTTGTGTGTGTGTGTGTGTGTGTGTGTGTGTGTGTGTGTGTGTGTTGTCCCAGGTCAGTGCCATATGCTTCAGGTCAGCTCAGATCTCCCTGTTTGAGAGGCCCAGTCCAGGGGCGGAGACAGACTCTGCTGACATCATCAAGTGGAAGGAGCTAGTTGAAGGTCGCCATCGCTGCTGCTACACACTGAGACACCGAGCTCACGGACACGCCTGGGTACGCAGAGGTGAGCTCTGTCCCCAGAATACATCTCATCCTTAGTCCTTCTGACCTGAGTGGCTTTGTACTGTTGGTGGGTGTAAACAACCACCAAATATCATGTCCACACCAACACATCCCCTCTTACAAACAACATGTCCTTACCAACACATCCCCTCTTACAAACAACATGTCCACACCAACACATCCCCTCTTACAAACAACATGTCCACACCAACACATCCCCTCTTACAAACAACATGTCCTTACCAACACATCCCCTCTTACAAACAACATGTCCACACCAACACATCCCCTCTTACAAACAACATGTCCATACCAACACACCCCCTCTTACAAACAACATGTCCTTACCAACACATCCCCTCTTACAAACAACATGTCCACACCAACACATCCCCTCTTATAAAGAACATGTCCATACCAACACATCCCCTCTTACAAACAACATGTCCTTACCAACACATCCCCTCTTACAAACAACATGTCCACACCAACACATCCCCTCTTACAAAGAACATGTCCACACCAACACATCCCCTCTTACAAAGAACATGTCCATACCAACACATCCCCTCTTACAAACAACATGTCCATACCAACACATCCCCTCTTACAAACAACATGTCCACACCAACACATCCCCTCTTACAAAGAACATGTCCATACCAACACATCCCCTCTTACAAACAACATGTCCACACCAACACATCTCTTCGTACCACCCCAAGCACACCTCTGATTAATTAGCCGACAGGTCCCATTGATTAACATGTCGGTGTTGCTGGTTGACATTTCCCAGACTGCTTTCTGTTGACTTGCATAACCCCAGGCTCTTTGAAGTACACCACTATCAATTAATATGCAAATGAGCTAGGTTGGTAAAGTGCTTACTGCAGGAGGTAAAGTGATGCCTCAACACTTCTCAGTTGAGAGTCAGAATGTCACTACCGCTGTCTGAATAACTAGCTGGGAGGATAATACCAGCCTGTTTTGATCCCTCTGTCTGGATGACATGCGGACATCACACACACACACACACACACACACACACACACACACACACACACACACACACACACACACGGTGTCACCCTGAATGTTTGTCCGTCCCCGGATACACACACTCACCTTAGCACCTGGATTGACAGCCGTCATCGCGGTTACTCAGCCTGTCATCGCGGTTACGGGTTCTGCAGTGTCATGGAAACACAATGGGTCATTCGTCCTCGGGCCCCCTCATGCTCCGAGTCACCAATTATAAATAAACACACACAGACACTGAGTAGACAGATCACCAATTAGCTGATTCAGGATATAGCCTCTTACCCTTTAAACACACACACACACACACACACACACACACACACACACACACACACACACAAAACTCTGCTGAGGGGGCCATCCTCGCATGGGGGATAACGAGAACAAAAATTTGAATAGACAACAACGGTAACACTTGTCACCCAGCGTCATACCACGTCATAACCACATCATAACCATGTCATAACCATGTCATACCACTTCATAACCACATCATAACCATGTCATAACCATGTCATAACCATGTCATAAACATGTCATAACCATGTCATAAACATGTCATACCACGTCATAACCATGTCATAACCACATCATAACCACGTCATAACCACATCATACCACGTCATAACCATGTCATAACCACATCATAACCACGTCATAACCACATCATAACCATGTCATAACCACGTCATAACCATGTCATAACCATGTCATAACCATGTCATAACCACGTCATAACCACGTCATAACCACATCATAACCACGTCATAACCATGTCATAACCATGTCATAACCACGTCATAACCATGTCATAACCACGTCATAACACGTCATAACCATGTCCTAGCATGTCATAACCATGTCATAACCACGTCATAACCATGTCATAACCACATCATAACCATGTCATAACCACATCATAACCATGTCATAACCACGTCATAACCATGTCATAACCATGTCATAACACATCATAACCATGTCCTAGCATGTCATAACCACGTCGTAACACATCATAATCATGTCATAACACGTCATAACCATGTCCTAGCATGTCAAAACCATGTCATAACACCTCATAACCATGTCCTAGCATGTCATAACCACGTCGTAACACGTCATAACCATGTCCTAGCATGTCAAAACCACGTCATAACCAAATCATAACACGTCATAACCATGTCATAACCAAATCATAGCACGTCATAACCACGTCCTAGCATGTCATAACCATGTCCTAGCATGTCATAACACATCATAACACATCATAACCATGTCATAACCATGTCCTAGAATGTCATAACCATGTCATAACACGTCATAACCATGTCATAACCATGTCATAACCATGTCATAACCATGTCCTAGCATGTCATAACCATGTCATAACACGTCATAACCATGTCATAACCATGTCCTAGAATGTCATAACCATGTCATAACACGTCATAACCACGTCATAACCATGTCATAACACGTCATAACCATGTCATAACCATGTCATAACCATGTCATAACACGTCATAACCATGTCATAACACGTCATAACCATGTCATAACCATGTCATAACACGTCATAACCATGTCCTAGCATGTCATAACCATGTCATAACACGTCATAACCATGTCATAACCATGTCCTAGAATGTCATAACCATGTCATAACCATGTCCTAGAATGTCATAACCATGTCATAACCATGTCATAACACGTCATAACCATGTCATAACCACGTCATAACCATGTCATAACCACGTCATAACCATGTCATAACACGTCATAACCATGTCATAACCATGTCATAACCACGTCATAACCATGTCCTAGCATGTCATAACCATGTCATAACACGTCATAACCATGTCATAACCATGTCCTAGCATGTCATAACCATGTCATAACACGTCATAACCATGTCATAACCATGTCATAACACGTCATAACCATGTCATAACCATGTCCTAGCATGTCATAACCATGTCATAACACGTCATAACCATGTCATAACCATGTCCTAGAATGTCATAACCATGTCATAACCATGTCCTAGAATGTCATAACCATGTCATAACCATGTCATAACCACGTCATAACCATGTCATAACCATGTCCTAGAATGTCATAACCATGTCATAACACGTCATAACCACGTCATAACCATGTCATAACACGTCAACATGTAATACCACGTCATAAGATGTCATAACACATCATAATAGCTGACATAACCATGTCATAACTCGTCATAACCATGTCATAACACGTCAACATGTCATAACAGCTGACATAACTGTCATGACCCATATACACCTGTTCTGACATCTATTGCTATATTTTATGGCTGGTTATGACACCTACATCAGAGTGTCAAAACCCACATTTTTTCAAATGAGTTTTTCCCTGCCAAGAAGTTTACCTTTCGGTTGACCTTTTGTTACTTAAATCCTTTGTTGTTGCTTTAATTTCAATGCTTATAGCTTGGTTATAGCTTGGGCCCAACTAGCCTAGTGGTTAGAGCGTTGGACTAGGAACCGGAAGGTTGCAAGTTCAAACCCCCGAGCTGACAAGGTACAAATCTGTCGTTCTGCCCCCGAACAGGCAGTTAACCCACTGTTCCTAGGCCGTCATTGTAAATAAGAATTTGTTCTTAACTGACATGCCTGGTTAAATAAAGGTAAAATAAAAAAAATAGTCATGTTTTTTTTAAATCATATTTTAAATAACTTGAAGAAATACACTTTATGAAGCATTATGACCATCCTGTGTCACTTTACTTGGACTAAGAAAATACACTTTTATGAAGCATTATGACCATCCTGTGTCACTTTACTTGGACTAAGAAAATACACTTTATGAAGCATTATGACCATCCTGTGTCACTTTACTTGGACTAAGAAAATACACTTTATGAAGCATTATGACCATCCTGTGTCACTTTACTTGGACTAAGAAAATACACTTTATGACACTGTCAAGAAGCATTATGACATCATAATCATATCAGCCAGATAGTCCTATCACGTACATGCCCTTATATCAGTCATCAGTCACAAAGAGGGTGTCTTGTCCTGCTCCTGAAATCTGCTCCTGCATTCATCCCAGACATCAGCAACAGAGCATTGGGGTAGGTGCATGTCGGACATCAACGTGTGCACAATTACAATGATAATTTAATATGGTCAATTTGCCATGACCGTGTTATGACCGCGTTATGACCGTGTCATGACCGTGTTATGACCGCGTTATGACCGCGTTATGACCGTGTTATGACCGTGTTATGACAGTTTTATGACCGTGTTATGACCGTGTTATGACCGTGTTATGATTTTATGACAGTGTTATGACCGTGTTATGACCGCTGCCATGACCGTGTTATGACCGCGTTATGACCGTGTTATGACAGCGTTATGACCGCGTTATGACAGCGTTATGACGCGTTATGACCGTGTTATGACGCGTTATGACAGCGTGTTATGACCGTTATGACCGTGTTATGACAGTTTTATGACAGCGTTATGACCGTGACCGTTATGACCGCGTTATGACAGCGTTTTATGACAGCGTTATGACCGTGTTATGACCAGCGTTATGACCGCGTTATGACAGCGTTATGACCGTGCCGTGCATGACCGCGTTATGACCGCGTTATGACCGTGTTATGACCGTGTTATGACAGTTTTATGACCGCGTTATGACAGTTTTATGACCGTGTTATGACCGCGTTATGACAGTTTTATGACCGTGTTATGACCGTGTTATGACAGCGTTATGACCGCGTTATGACCGTGTTATGACCGCGTTATGACCGTGTTATGACCGTGTTATGACCGTGTTATGACCGTGCCATGACCGCGTTATGACCGCGTTATGACAGCGTTATGACCGTGCCATGACCGCGTTATGACCGTGCCATGACCGCGTTATGACCGCGTTATGACCGTGTTATGACCGTGTTATGACAGTTTTATGACCGTGTTATGACAGCGTTATGACCGTGTTCTGACCGTGTTATGACCGTGTTATGACAGTTTTATGACCGCGTTATGACCGTGCCATGACCGCGTTATGACCGTGTTATGACAGTTTTATGACCGTGTTATGACCGTGCCATGACCGCGTTATGACCGTGTTATGACAGTTTTATGACCGTGCCATGACCGCGTTATGACCGTGTTATGACAGTTTTATGACCGTGTTATGACCGCGTTATGACAGCGTTATGACCGCGTTATGACAATTTTATGACCTTGTTATGACAGTTTTATGACCGTGTTATGACAGTTTTATGACCCCGTTATGACAGTTTTATGACCGTGTTATGACCGCGTTATGACCGTGCCATGACCGCGTTATGACAGCGTTATGACAGTTTTATGACCGTGCCATGACAGCGTTATGACCGTGTTATGACAGTTTTATGACCGCGTTATGACCGCGTTATGACCGTGTTATGACCGCGTTATGACCGTGTTATGACCGTGTTATGACCGTGTTATGACAGTTTTATGACCGCGTTATGACTGCGTTATGACAGTTTTATGACCGCGTTATGACTGCGTTATGACCGCGTTATGACCGCGTTATGACCGTGTTATGACCGTGTTATGACCGTGTTATGACCGTGTTATGACAGTTTTATGACCGCGTTATGACTGCGTTATGACCGCGTTATGACCATGTTATGACCGTGCCATGACTGCGTTATGACCGTGCCATGACTGCGCTATGACCGTGCCATGACTGCGTTATGACCGTGCCATGACTGCGCTATGACCGTGCCATGACTGCGTTATGACCGTGCCATGACTGCGTTATGACCGTGCCATGACTGCGCTATGATCGTGTTATGAAATCAGATCAAATTTTGTTGGTCACATATACATGTTTAGCAGATGCCATTAGTGGAATGCTTGTATGGTTGTGACCGTGTATAGAGTGTTATGACATACTATGACATGGTTGTGACTGTGTTATAGAGTGTTATGACATACTATGACATGGTTGTGACTGTGTTATAGAGTGTTATGACATACTATGACATGGTTGTGACTGTGTTATAGAGTGTTATGACATACTATGACATGGTTGTGACTGTGTTATAGAGTGTTATGACATACTATGACATGGTTGTGACTGTGTTATGACAGATTATGACATGGTTGTGACTGTGTTATAGAGTGTTATGACATACTATGACATGGTTGTGATTGTGTTATAGAGTGTTATGACAGATTATGACATGGTTGTGACTGTGTTATAGAGTGTTATGACATACTATGACATGGTTGTGACTGTGTTATGACAGATTATGACATGGTTGTGACTGTGTTATAGAGTGTTATGACATACTATGACATGGTTGTGACTGTGTTATAGAGTGTTATGACATACTATGACCGTGTATAAAGTGTTATGACATATTACGGCATGGTTATGACCGTGTTAAAGTGTTGTGACATATTATGACATATTATGGCATGGTTATGACATATTATGACATGGTTATGACTGTGTTAAAGTGTTATGACATATTATGACATGGTTATGACCGTGTTAAAGTGTTGTGACATATTATGACATATTATGGCATGGTTATGACATATTATGACATGGTTATGACCGTGTTAAAGTGTTATGACATATTATGACATATTATGACCGTGTTAAAGTGTTATGACATATTATGACATGGTTATGACCGTGTTAAAGTGTTGTGACATATTATGACATATTATGGCATGGTTATGACCGTGTTAAAGTGTTGTGACATATTATGACATATTATGGCATGGTTATGACCGTGTTAAAGTGTTATGACATATTATGACATATTATGGCATGGTTATGACCGTGTTAAAGTGTTATCACATATTATGGCATGGTTATGACCGTGTTAAAGTGTTATGACATATTATGGCATGGTTATGACCGTGTTAAAGTGTTATGACATATTATGACATAT
>NC_088406.1:13506125-13681125 GCF_034236695.1 Oncorhynchus nerka
AGAGTCTTTTAATGTCCAAACACAGGGAAGGCTCTGGATAAGAGCGTCTGCTAAATGACTTAAATGTAATGTAATGTAATAAATCCTCTTCAGATGTATCGGTTGACAAAATAGACAACCCGCAGAGAGGGCGACAAATAAATCATAAAGTCCTCTGATCTTTACAGGAGAGTCCCCTTCTAGCAGCAGAGGAGAATAGCAGGGTTAGCGGCAACAGACTGCTGGTCTCTCCGGGTAGGCACGGGTTGTAGAGGACAGAGGTACCTGATCACACGTAGCATCTGATGAAGAGGCAGATTACGACAGGACGGGACAAGGGTGAAGCAAACGAGAATCTGACAAAGACAGAAGCAGAAACAGAGAGAGAAATAGAGACCTAATCAGAGGGAAAAAAGGGAACAGGTGGGAGAGAGTAAACGAGGTAGTTTAGAGGAGATGAGGAACAGCTGGGGGAAGGAAAGTGAGAGAAGGTAACCTAATACGACCAGCAGGGGGAAACGAAGTGAAGAGAAAGAACAGGAACAAGACATAACATGACAAATCATGACAGTACCCCCCCACTCACCGAGCGCCTCCTGGCGCATTCGAGGAGGAAACCTGGCGGCAACGGAGGAAATCATCGATCAGCGAACGGTCCAGCACGTCCCGAGATGGAACCCAACTCCTTTCCTCAGGACCGTACCCCTCCCAATCCACTAGGTACTGATGACCACGGCCCCGAGGACGCATGTCCAAAATCTTACGGACCCTGTAGATAGGTGCGCCTCGACAAGGATGGGGGAGACGAACGGGGGCGCGAAGAAAGGGCTTAACACAGGAGACATGGAAGACCGGGTGGACGCGATGAAGATGTCGCAGAAGAAGAAGTCGCACTGCGACAGGATTAATGACCTGAGAAATACGGAACGGACCAATGAACCGTGGGGTCAACTTGCGAGAAGCTGTCTTAAGGGGAAGGTTTTGAGTGGAGAGCCATACTCTCTGACCGCGACAATATCTAGGACTCTTAGTCCTACGCTTATTAGCGGCTCTCACAGTCTGCGCCCTATAACGGCAAAGTGCAGACCTGACCCTCTTCCAGGTGCGCTCACAACGTTGGACAAAAGCCTGAGCGGAGGGGACGCTGGACTCTGCGAGCTGGGACGAGAACAGAGGAGGCTGGTACCCGAGGCTACTCTGAAAAGGAGATAGCCCGGTCGCAGACGAAGGAAGCGAGTTGTGAGCGTATTCTGCGCAGGGGAGCTGTTCTGCCCAAGACGCAGGGTTACGAAAAGAAAGACTGCGTAAGATGCGACCAATAGTCTGATTGGCCCGTTCTGCTTGACCGTTAGACTGGGGGTGAAAACCGGAAGAGAGACTGACGGAAGCCCAAATCAAGCGGCAAAACTCCCTCCAAAATTGAGGCGTGAATTGCGGACCCCTGTCCGAAACGGCGTCTGACGGAAGGCCATGAATTCTGAAAACATTCTCAATGATGATTTGTGCCGTCTCTTTAGCAGAAGGAAGCTTAGCGGGGAATAAAATGAGCCGCCTTAGAGAACCTATCGACAACCGTTAGAATAACAGTCTTCCCCGCTGACGAAGGCAGTCCGGTAATAAAGTCTAAGGCGATGTGAGACCACGGTCGAGAGGGAATGAAGCGGTCTGAGACGGCCGGCAGGAGGAGTTACCGGACTTAGTCTGCGCGCAGTCCGGACAAGCAGCCACGAAACGACGCGTGTCACGCTCCTGAGTGGGCCACCAAAAACGCTGGCGAATAGAAGCAAGCGTACCCCGAACGCTGGGGTGGCCGGCTAACTTGGCAGAGTGAGCCCACTGAAGAACGGCCAGACGAGTAGGAACGGGAATGAAAAGAAGGTTCCTAGGACAAGCGCGTGGCGACGGAGTGTGAGTGAGTGCTTGCTTTACCTGCCTCTCAATTCCCCAGACAGTCAACCCGACAACACGCCCCTCAGGGAGAATCCCCTCGGGGTCGGTGGAGGCTACTGAAGAACTGAAGAGACGGGATAAAGCATCAGGCTTGGTGTTCTTAGAGCCCGGACGATAAGAAATAACGAACTCGAAACGAGCGAAAAACAGCGCCCAACGAGCCTGACGCGCATTAAGTCGTTTGGCAGAACGGATGTACTCAAGGTTCCTATGGTCAGTCCAAGCGACAAAAGGAACGGTCGCCCCCTCAACCACTGTCGCCATTCGCCTAGGGCTAAGCGGATGGCGAGCAGTTCGCGGTTTCCCACATCATAGTTACGTTCCGACGGCGACAGGCGATGAGAAAAATACGCGCAAGGGTGGACCTTGTCGTCAGAATGGGAGCGCTGGGAAAGAATGTCTCCCACGCCCACCTCTGACGCGTCAACCTCGACAATGAACTGTCTAGAGACGTCAGGTGTAACAAGGATAGGTGCGGATGTAAAACGCTTCTTGAGGAGATCAAAAGCTCCCTGGGCAGAAACGGACCACTTAAAGCACGTCTTGACAGAAGTAAGGGCTGTGAGAGGAGCTGCCACCTGACCGAAGTACGGATGAAACGACGATAGAAATTCACGAAGCCGAGAAAGCGCTGCAGCTCGACACGTGACTTAGGGGACAGGCCAATCGCTGACAGCTTGGACCTTAGCGGGATCCATCTTAATGCCTTCAGCGGAAATAACAGAACCGAGAAATGTGACGGAGGAGGCATGAAAAGAGCACTTCTCAGCCTTCACATAAAGACAATTCTCTAAAAGGCGCTGGAGGACACGTCGAACGTGCTGAACATGAATCTGGAGTGACGGTGAAAAAATCAGGATATCGTCAAGGTAAACGAAAACAAAGATGTTCAGCATGTCTCTCAGTACATCATTCACTAATGCCTGAAAGACAGCTGGAGCGTTAGCGACGCCGAACGGCAGAACCCGATATTCAAAGTGCCCTAACGGAGTGTTAAACGCCGTTTTCCACTCGTCTCCCTCCCTGATGCGCACGAGATGGTAAGCGTTACGAAGGTCCAACTTAGTGAAAAACCTGGCTCCCTGCAGGATCTCGAAGGCTGAAGACATAAGGGGAAGCGGATAACGATTCTTGACCGTTATGTCATTCAGCCCTCGATAATCCACGCAGGGGCGCAGGGTCCCGTCCTTTTTCTTAACCAAAAAAAACCCCGCTCCGGCGGGAGAGGAGGAAGGGACTACGGTACCGGCGTCGAGAGCTACAGACAAATAATCTTCGAGAGCCTTACGTTCGGGAGCCGACAGAGAGTATAGTCTACCCCGGGGGAGTGGTTCCCGGAAGGAGATCAATACTACAATCATACGACCGGTGCGGAGGAAGGGAGGTGGCCCTGGACCGACTGAACACCGTGCGCAGATCGTGATATTCCTCCGGCACCCCTGTCAAATCACCAGGCTCCTCCTGTGAAGAAGAGACAGAGGAAACAGGAGGGATAGCAGACATTAAACACTTCACATGACAAGAGACGTTCCAGGAGAGGATAGAATTACTAGACCAATTAATAGAAGGATTATGACACACTAGCCAGGGATGGCCCAAAACAACAGGTGTAAAAGGTGAACGAAAAATTAAAAAAGAAATGGTTTCGCTATGATTACCAGAGACAGTGAGGGTTAAAGGTAGCGTTTCACGCTGAATCCTGGGGAGAGGACTACCATCCAAGGCGAACAAGGCCGTGGGCTCCCCTAACTGTCTGAGAGGAATGTCATGTTCCCGAGCCCAGGCTTCGTCCATAAAACAGCCCTCCGCCCCAGAGTCTATCAAGGCACTGCAGGAAGCTACCGAACCGGTCCAGCGTAGATGGACCGACAAGGTAGTACAGGATCTTGAAGGAGAGACCTGAGTAGTAGCGCTCACCAGTAGCCCTCCGCTTACTGATGAGCTCTGGCTTTTACTGGACATGAAATGACAAAATGACCAGCGGAACCGCAATAGAGACAGAGGCGGTTGGTGATTCTCCGTTCCCTCTCCTTAGTCGAGATGCGAATACCCCCCAGCTGCATAGGCTCAGCACCTGAGCCAGTGGAGGAAGATGGTAGTGATGCGGAGAGGGGGGTAACGGATAACGCGAGCTCCCTTCCACGAGCTCGGTGACGAAGATCAACCCGTCGTTCTATGCGAATAGCGAGTTCAATCAAGGAATCCACGCTGGAAGGAACCTCCCGGGAGAGAATCTCATCCTTTACCTCTGCGCGGAGACCCTCCAGAAAACGAGCGAGCAAAGCCGGCTCGTTCCAGTCACTGGAGGCAGCAAGAGTGCGAAACTCTATAGAGTAATCAGTTATGGATCGATTACCTTGACATAGGGAAGACAGGGCCCTGGAAGCTTCTTCCCCAAAAACAGAACGATCAAAAACCCGTATCATCTCCTCCTTAAAGTTCTGATACTGGTTAGTACACTCAGCCCTCGCCTCCCAGATTGCCGTGCCCCACTCACGAGCCGTCCAGTAAGGAGAGATATGACGTAGGCGATACGAGCTGTGCCCCTGGAGTACGTGTTGGGCTGGAGAAAACACAATATCACACTGGGTGAGGAACGAGCGGCATTCAGTGGGCTCCCAGAGTAACACGGCGGGTTATTAATTCTGGGCTCCGGAGACTCGGAAGCCCTGGAAGTAGCCGGTGGATCGAGGCGGAGATGGTGAATATGTTTCGAGAGGTCGGAGACTTGGGCGGCCAGGGTCTCAACGGCATGTCGAGCAGCAGACAATTCCTGCTCGTGTCTGCCTAGCATCGCTCCCTGGATCTCGACGGCTGAGTGGAGAGGATCCGAAGTCGCTGGGTCCATTCTTGGTCAGATTCTTCTGTTATGCAGGTGAGTGAGGACCCAAAAGCGGTTTAACAGAAACAGAGTCTTTTAATGTCCAAACACAGGGAAGACATAAATCCTCTTCAGATGTATCGGTTGACAAAATAGACAACCCGCAGAGAGGGCGACAAATAAATCATAAAGTCCTCTGATCTTTACAGGAGAGTCCCCTTCTAGCAGCAGAGGAGAATAGCAGGGTTAGCGGCAACAGACTGCTGGTCTCTCCGGGTAGGCGCGGGTTGTAGAGGACAGAGGTACCTGATCACACGTAGCATCTGATGAAGAGGCAGATTACGACAGGACGGGACAAGGGTGAAGCAAACGAGAATCTGACAAAGACAGAAGCAGAAACAGAGAGAGAAATAGAGACCTAATCAGAGGGAAAAAGGGAACAGGTGGGAGAGAGTAAACGAGGTAGTTTAGTGGAGATGAGGAACAGCTGGGGGAAGGAAAGGGAGAGAAGGTAACCTAATACGACCAGCAGGGGGAAACGAAGTGAAGAGAAAGAACAGGAACAAGACATAACATGACAATACATGACAGTTAGAGATTAGAGAGAATGTTAGAGATCAGAGAGAATGTTAGAGATCAGAGAGAATGTTAAAGAGATTATAGAGAATGTTAGAGATCAGAGAGAATGTGAGAGAGATTAGAAAGAATGTTAGAGAGATTAGAGAGAATGTGAGAGATCAGAGAGGATGTGAGAGAGATTAGAGAGAATGTGAGAGAGATTATAGAGATTGTGAGAGAGATTAGAGAGAATGTTAGAGAGATTAGAGAGAATGTTAAATGGGTTAGAGAGAATGTTAGAGATAATAGAGAGAATGTTAGATAGATTATAGAGAATGTTAGAGAGATCATTGTCACGATCGTCGTATGAAGTAGACCAAAGCGCAGCGAGGTTAGAATACATTCTTCTTTATGGAAGGAAGAACACGAAGAACACTTAAACAAAACGATAAGACGAACGTGACTGCTAACGAAACACTGAGCTAATGTGCAACATAACATAGACAATAACCCACGAAATACCCACAGAAGATGGCTGCCTAAATATGGTTCCCAATCAGAGACAACGATAAACACCTGCCTCTAATTGAGAACCAATCTAGGCAACCATAGACTTACATAAACACCTAGATGGTAAACAACCCCATAAACCTACAAAACCCCTAGACAGTACAAAAAACCCTAGATGAGAAAAAAACACACATACCACCCTCGTCACACCCTGACATAACCAAAATATATAAAGAAAACAAAGAATACTCAAGTCAGGGCGTGACAATCATAGAGAATGTTGAAGAGATCAGAGAGAATGTTAGAGAGAATGTTAGAGAGATCAGAGAGAATGTTAGGGAGATTGGAAATAAAGTTAGAGATGAGAGAGAATGTTAAAGAGATCAGAGAGAATGATAGATTAGAGAAAATGTTAGAGATATCATAGGAAATGTTAACGAGATCAGAGAGAATGTTGGACAGATTAGGGAGAATGTTAAAGAGATTAGAGAGACTGTTAAAGATATTAGAGAGAATATTAAAGAGATTAGGGAGAATGTTAGAGAGATAAAAGAGACTGTTGGAGAGATTAGAGTGTTAGAGAATGTTAGAGAGAATGTTAAAGAGATTAGAGAGAATATTATAAAGATCATAGATAATGTTAAAGAGATCGGAGAGAATGTTAAAGAGATTAGAGCAAATGTTAAAGCTATTAAGGGAAATGTTAAAGCGATTCGGGAGAATGTTAGAACAATAGGAGAGAATGTTATAGAGTTTACAGAGAATGTTAAAGAGATCAAAGAGAATGTTAAAGAGATCAGAGAGAATGTTAAAGAGATCAGAGAGAATGTTAGAGAGATTAGAGAGAATGTTAGAGAGATTAGAGAGAATGTTAGAGAGATTATAGAGAATGGTTAGAGAGAATGTTAGAACAATAAGAGAGAATGTTAGAGAGTTTAGAGAGAATGTTAGAAAGATTAGAGAGAATGTTAAAGAGATTAGAGAGAATGTTAAAGAGAATTTTAGCGACATCAGATAGACTGTTAGGGAGATTAGAGAGAATGTTTGAGAGATTAGGGAAAATGTTAGAGAGATAAGAGAGAATGTTTGAGAGATCAGAGAATGTTAAAGACATTATAGAGAATGTTAGAGAGATCAGAGAGAATGTTAAAGAGATCAGATAGACTGTTAAAGAGATCAAAGAGAATGCTAAAGAAAGAGAATGTTAAAGAGATCAGAGAGAATGTTAAAGAGATCAGAGAGAATGTTAAAGAGATCAAAGAGAATGCTAAAGAGATCAGAGAGAATGTTAAAGAGATCAGAGAGAATGTTAGAGAGATCAAAGAGAATGTTAAAGAGATCAGAGAGAATGTTAACGTGATTAGAGAGAATGTTAGCGAGATTAGAGAGAATGTTAGAGAGATTATAGAGAATGGTTAGAGAGAATGTTAGAATAATAAGAGAGAATGTTAGAGAGTTTAGAGAGAACGTTAGAAAGATTAGAGAGAATGTTAGAGAGATTAGAGAGAATGTTAGAGAGATTAGAGAGAATGTTAAATTAGAGACAATGTTCAGATTAGAATGTTAAGATTATAGAGAATGGTTAGAGAGAATGTTAGAACAATAAGAGAGAATGTTAGAGAGTTTAGAGAGAATGTTAGACAAATTAGAGAGAATGTTAAAGAGAATGTTAGCGAGATCAGATAGAATGTTAGGGAGATTAGAGAGAATGTTAAAGAGAATGTTAGCGAGGTCAGATAGAATGTTAGGGAGATTAGAGAGAATGTTTGAGAGATTAGGGAAAATGTTAGAGAGATAAGAGAGAATGTTTGAGAGATTAGAGAGAATGTTATAGAAATGAGAGAGAATGTTAAAGAGATCAGAGAGAATGTTGGAGAGATCAGAGAATGTTAAAACGATTATAGAGAATGTTAGAGAGATTAGAGAGAATGTTAACGTGATTAGAGAAAATGTTAGCGAGATTAGAGAGAATGTTAGAGAGATTATAGAGAATGGTTAGAGAGAATGTTAGAACAATAAGAGAGAATGTTAGAGAGTTTAGAGAGAATGTTAAAGAGATTAGAGAGAATGTTAAAGAGAATGTTAGCGAGATCAAATAGAATGTTAGGGAGATTAGAGATAATGTTTGAGAGATTAGGGAGAATGTTAGAGAAATTAGAGAGAATGTTAGAGAGATTAGAGAGAATGTTAACGTGATTAGAGAGAATGTTAGCGAGATTAGAGAGAATGTTAGAGAGATTATAGAGAATGGTTAAAGAGAATGTTAGAACAATAAGAGAGAATGTTAGAGAGTTTAGTGAGAATGTTAGACAGATTAGAGAGAATGTTAAAGAGATTAGAGAGAATGTTAAAAAGATTAGAGAGAATGTTAAAGAGAATGTTAGCGAGATCAGATAGAATGTTAGGGAGATTAGAGAGAATGTTAGAGAGATTAGAGAGAATGTTAGAGAGATCAGAGAGAATGTTAGAGAGATTAGAGAGAATGTTAACGTGATTAGAGAGAATGTTAGCGAGATTAGAGAGAATGTTAGAGAGATTATAGAGAATGGTTAAAGAGAATGTTAGAACAATAAGAGAGAATGTTAGAGAGTTTAGTGAGAATGTTAGACAGATTAGAGAGAATGTTAAAGAGATTAGAGAGAATGTTAAAAAGATTAGAGAGAATGTTAAAGAGAATGTTAGCGAGATCAGATAGAATGTTAGGGAGATTAGAGAGAATGTTTGAGAGATTAGGGAGAATGTTAGAGAGATAAGAGAGAATGTTTGAGAGATTAGAGAGAATGTTATAGAAATTAGAGAGAATGTTGAAAAGATTAGAGAGAATGTTAAAGGGAATGTTAGCGAGATCAGATAGAATGTTAGGGAGATTAGAGAGAATGTTAGAGAGATTAGAGAGAATGTTAGAGAGATCAGAGCGAATGTTAGAGAGATTAAAGAGAATATTAGAGAGATTAGAGAGAATGTTAGAGAGATCAGAGATAATTTTTTTGTAAACTTGTGTATGTGACCATGTTCACTGTGAAAGTCTGAAAAGGTTTTGACTTTGATATCATAACTTTCCCTTTTTCTGTGTTCATAGACCTTCTTCAGAGAGTAAGTACGCGGGTTACTGAGGTATCCACAGTACTTTTCTTTCGTTCCTCGTGTCGTAAGTGGAACCAGCAGCAGCAGTTTGTTAAAGGAGGTTTGAAACTGAGTTTGGAACACTCCAGATGAGACCAATCCATCACGCACATTTACACAGCCCTATCGCTGACACCTGCCTCTACTCTAATGCTTATTTAGTGTGTGTGTGTCTGTGTGTCTGTGTGTCTGTGTGTGTGTGTGTGTATGTCTGTGTGTCTGTGTGTGTGTGTGTGTGTGTGTGTGTGTGTGTCTGTGTGTGTGTCTGTGTCTGTGTGTCTGTGTGTGTGTGTCTGTGTCTGTGTGTGTGTGTGTGTGTGTGTGTCTGTGTGTGTGTCTGTGTGTGTGTGTGTGTGTCTGTGTGTGTGTGTGTGTGTGTGTGTGTGTGTGTGTCTGTGTGTCTGTGTGTGTGTGTGTCTGTGTGTGTGTGTGTGTGTGTGTGTCTGTGTGTGTGTGTGTGTGTGTGTGTGTGTGTCTGTGTGTGTGTGTACACTTACGGCACAAAGCTTAGTGGGTTGATATAGAACCCCTGACTACTAAACGGCAGTTATAATACATCTACAGTGCATTCGAGAAGTATTCAGACCCCTTCCCTTTTTCCACATTTTGTTACGTTACAGCATTTTGTAAAATTGATTAAATTCATGTTTTTCCTCATCAATCTACACACAGTACCTCATAATGACATCACAATACCTCATAACGGGGCGGCAGGGTAGCCTAGTGGTTGGAGCGTTGGATCGATTCCCCGAGCTGACAAGGTAAAAATCGGTCGTTCTGCCCCTGAACAAGGCAGTTAACCCACGGTTCCTAGGCCATCATTGTAAATAAGAATTTGTTCTTAACTGACTTGCCTGATTAAATGAAGGTTAAATAAAATAAAAAAATACAATCATTAATGACAAAGCAAATACAGGTATGCTGTGGGGATGTTTTTAAGCGACGGGGACGTGGAGACAAGTCAGGTTTGAGGGAAAGATGAACGGAGCAAACTACAGAGAGATCCTTGATAAAAAACCTGCTCCAGAGCGCTCAGGACGCCAGACTGGGGTGAAGGTTCACCTTCCAACAGGACAACGACTCTAAGCACACAGCCAGGACAACACAGGAGTGGCTTCGGGACATGTCTCTGAATGTCCTTGAGTGGCCCAGCCAGAGCCTGGACTTGAACCCGATCTAACATCTCTGGAGAGACCTGAAAATAGCTGCGCAGCAACGCTCCCCATCCAACCTGACAGAGCTTGAGAGGATCTGCAGAGACGAATGGGAGAAACTCCACCAAATACAGGCGTGCCAAGCTTGTAGCGTCATACCAAGCTTGTAGCGTCATACCAAGCTTGTAGCGTCATACCTAAGAAGACTCGATGCTGTAATTGCTGCCAAAGGTGCTTCAACAAAGTATTGGGTAAAGGGTCTGAATACTTATGTAAATATAATATTAAAGATTTTTATTTACGATAAATTTGCTAACATTTCTATAAACCGGCTTTTGCTTTGTCATTACGGGGTATTGTGATGTCATTACGGGGTATTGTGATGTCATTACGGGGTATTGTGATGTCATTACGGGGTATTTTGTGTAGATTGATAAGGGGGGGATGATTCCATTTTAGAATAAGGCTGTAACGTAACAAAATGTGACAAAAGTCAATGGGTCTGAATACTTTCCGGATACACTGTAGTTTGACACTGTGTGCTTCCTTGAACAAAACATCTACTGATCAGGAGGTTTACACATTTAACATCTACTGATCAGGAGGTTTACACGTTTAACATCTACTGATCAGGAGGTATACACATTTAACATCTACTGATCAGGAGGTTTACACATTTAACATCTACTGATCAGGAGGTTTACACATTTAACATCTACTGATCAGGAAGTTTACACATTTAACATCTACTGAACACATGAAAGTACATAGAACAGGAGTGAAGGGAAGAGAGGAGAGTGGAATACGAGAGGGGCAGCCCGTACATAGAACAGGAGAGGAGAGTGGAATACGAGAGGGGTAACCCGTACATAGAACAGAAGAGGAGAGTGGAATACGAGAGGGGCAGCCCGTACATAGAACAGGAGAGGAGAGTGGAATACGAGAGGGGCAGCCCGTACATAGAACAGGAGAGGAAAGTGGAATACGAGAGGGCAGCCCGTACATAGAACAGGAGAGGAGAGTGGAATACGAGAGGGGCAGCCCGTACATAGAACAGGAGAGGAGAGTGGAATACGAGAGGGGCAGCCCGTACATAGAACAGGAGAGGAGAGTGGAATACGAGAGGGGCAGCCAGTACATAGAACAGGAGAGGAGAGTGGAATACGAGAGGGGCAGCCCGTACATAGAACAGAAGAGGAGAGTGGAATACGAGAGGGGCAGCCAGTACATAGAACAGGGGGGGAGAGTGGAATATGAGAGGGCAGCCCTTACATAGAACAGGAGAGGAGAGTGGAATATGAGAGGGCAGCCCGTACATAGAACAGGAGAGGAGAGTGGAATATGAGAGGGCAGCCCGTACATAGAACAGGGGGGGAGAGTGGAATATGAGAGGGCAGCCCGTACATAGAACAGGGGGGGAGAGTGGAATATGAGAGGGCAGCCCGTACATAGAACAGGGGGGGAGAGTGGAATATGAGAGGGCAGCCAGTACATAGAACAGGAGAGGAGAGTGGAATATGAGAGGGCAGCCCGTACATAGAACAGGGGGGAGAGTGGAATATGAGAGGGCAGCCCGTACATAGAACAGGGGGGGAGAGTGGAATATGAGAGGGCAGCCCGTAGAGGACAGATATTTCAGATTCCAAAGGAGAGCTAGAATATGAGAGAAGAGGTGAGGGAGAGAGGGAATGGTTCATTAGTGGAGTGCTGCCCTACCTCCACCTATAGCTCATTAGGGGGACAACTGACCCCCACAATCAATCTACTCTGTGTGTTTGTCTGTGTGTGTGTGTGTGTCTGTGTGCTTTAATGTCACCCTCTGAGGCTAATGAGCCTCTGCCCACTCTACTCAGTCCATTCAACCTGATCTCTCTCTCTCTCTCTCTCTCTCTCTCTCTCTCTCCATCTCCTCTGTCTCCTCTCCTCTCCTCTCCCCTCTCCTCTCCCATCCTCTCTCTCTCTCTATCTCTCTCTCTCTCTCTCTCTCTCCTCTCCTCTCCTCTCCTCTCCTCTCCCTCTCTCTCCTCTCCTCTCCCATCCTCTCTCTCTCTCTCTCTCTCTCTCCTCTCCTCTCCTCTCCCATCCTCTCCCCTCTCTCTCTCTCCTCTCCTCTCCTCTCTCCCTCTCTCTCTAAAATCAAAGGGCTTTATTGGCATGGGAAACTTGTTAACTTCTTGCGGCGAGCCATCCCGGATCGTGAATACAGCCTCAAGCTCATTACCATAACGCAACATTAACTATTCATGAAAATCGCAAATGAAATGAAATCAATATGCTATCTCTCAAGCTTAGCCTTTTGTTAACAACACTGTCATCTCAGATTTTCAAAAATATGCTTCTCAACCATAGCAAAACTAGCATTTGTGTAACAGTATTGATAGCTATTGATAGCTAGCATTAGCATTTAGCGTTAGCATTCAGCAGGCAACATTTTCACAAAAACCAGAAAACCATTCAAATAAAATAATTTACCTTTGAAGAACTTCCGATGTTTTCAATGAGGAGACTCTCAGTTAGATAGCAAATGTTCCGTTTTTCCTGAAAGATTATTTGTGCAGGAGAAATCGGTCCGTTTTCTGCGTCATGTTTGGCTACAAAAAAACCCGAAAATTCAGTTATAAAACGCCAAACTTTTTCCAAAATAACTCCATAATATTGACTGAAACATGGCAAACGTTGTTTAGAATCAATCCTCAAGGTGTTTTTCTACATATCTCTTCAAAGATATATCGTTCGTGGAAGCGTGCTTTCCCCTCTGAATCCCATGGGAATATACCTGCAGCTGAAGATTACGCACCAATTTAGACAAAGGACACCGGGCGGACCCCTGGCAAATGTAGTCTCTTATGGCCAATCTTCCAATGATATGCCTACAAATAGAGCTTAGGTTCATTCATGGCACATTCACAGCCATATAAGGAGACGATGGGAAACAGAGCCTCAAAAATTCTGCTCATTTCCTGTTTGAGGTTTCATCTTGGTTTCGCCTGTAGCATGAGTTCTGTGGCACTCACAGATAATATCTTTGCAGTTTTGAAAACGTCAGAGTGTTTTCTTTCCAAAGCTGCCAATTATATGCATAGTCGAGCATCTTTTCATGACAAAATATTGCGCTTAAAACGGGCACGTTTTTTTTAATCCAATAATGACATAGCGCCCCCATAGGTTGAAGAGGTTAATTAACATTGTGAAATCGATAATAAGCAAAGGTGAAATAAACAATCAGAAATGAACAGTAACATTACTCTCACAACAGTTTAAAAGGAATAAAGACATTTCAAATGTCATATTATATATATATATATATACAGTGTTGTAACGATGTGCAAACAGTTAAAGTACACAAGGGAAAATAAATCAACATAAATATGGGTTGTATTTACAATGGTGTTTGTTCTTCACTGGTTGCCCTTTTCATGTGGTAACAGGTCACACATCTTGCTGCTGTGATGGCACACTGTGGAATTTCACCCAGTAGATATGTCAGTTAATCAAAATTGGTTTAGTTTTCAAAATTCTTTATGGATCAGTATAATCTGAATAAAATATGTGCCTTTTATATGGTCATACATTTGGCAGGAGGTTAGGAAGTGCAGCTCAGTTTCCACCTCATTTTGTGGGCAGCGTGCACAATCTCTTTCTCACAAGCTCTTTGTGGGCAGCGTGCACAATCTCTTTCTCACAAGCTCTTTGTGGGCAGCGTGCACAATCTCTTTCTCACAAGCTCTTTGTGGGCAGCGTGCACAATCTCTTTCTCACAAGCTCTTTGTGGGCAGCGTGCACAATCTCTTTCTCACAAGCTCTTTGTGGGCAGTGTGCACAATCTCTTTCTCCCTCCCTCTCTCTCTCTATCTGTCTCTACCTGGCCATGCCAGGGGCATGACTGTTACACACAATCCTTACGCTGGGAGAGAGATGAACGCCGTGTGTGTGTGTGTGTGTGTGTGTGTGTGTGTGTGTGTGTGTGTCCGTGTGTATGTGTGTGTGTGTGTGTCCGTGTGTATGTGTGTGTGTGTATGTGTGTGTGTGTGTGTGTGTGTGTATGTGTGTGTGTGTGTGTGTGTGTGTGTGTGTGTGTGTGTGTGTGTGTGTGTGTGTGTGTGTGTGTGTGTGTGTGTGTGTGTGTGTGTGTGTGTGTGTGTGTGTGTGTGTGTGTGTGAATGATTCAGAATTAAGTGGTAGGAGAAGTGTCCCACAGTCATTTATGCTTTGGACTTGGGGCATATTGCTATTGTATGGACTTTCCATGCTTTAGTAAAATATAATGTGGTTCTAACACACACACACAGGGCATTAGGAAACACACACACATAGTTTACACTGTCGATGTGGGGCTTACTGGTATTGTAAGGATTCAGTAATCTGATTTATAATGGCCACGGGGTATTAGAATACAGGGAGAATCCTGGAGTGCTTTGAAGAGCCCATTCTGGCAATAGGAAGAGCCCATTCTGGCAATAGGAAGAGCCCATTCTGGCAATAGGAAGAGCCCATTCTGGCAATAGGAAGAGCCCATTCTGGCAATAGGAAGAGCCCATTCTGGCAATAGGAAGAGCCCATTCTGGCAATAGGAAGAGCCCATTCTGGCAATAGGATCCAGGCTGTAAATAGTAAAGGTTTATTCTCCTATGCTTGGGGCTGGACCTTTGAAACCAAAGTCAACTGCTAGTTGGTCCATCTCTCATCCTTCCTCTTTTTGTACTTTTCAATCCATTTCCCTTTCTACTTATCTCTTCTCATTTACCTTTTCACGCCCCCCCCCCCCCTCTAGCCCCCCCCTCTCTCTCCCTCCTTACTCCTCCCTCTATCTCCTCACTGTCTTTATCAAGTCAATTCAATTCAAGGGACTTTATTGGCATGGGAAACATGTTTACAATGCCAAAGCAAGAGAAACAGATAATAAATAAAAGTGAAATAAACAATCAGAAATTAACAGTAAACATTACACTCACAAATAGTACAAAATGGAAAATAAGTACATATGGGTTGGACAAAAGTTATAAAAGAATAAAGACATTTCAAATGTCATATTATGTCTATATACAGTGTTATAACGATGTGCTAATAGTTAAAGTACAAAAGGGAAAATAAATAAACGTAAATATGGGTTGTATTTACAATGGTGTTTGTTCCTCACTGGTTGCCCTTTTCTTGTGGCAACAGGTCACACACCTTGCTGCTGTGATGGCACACTGTGGTATTTCAACCAGTAGATATGTGAGTTTATCAAAATTCTTTGTAATCTGAGGGAAATATGTATCTCTAATATGGTCATACATTTGGCAGGAAGTTAGGATTTGCAGATCAGTTTCATTTTGTGGGCAGTGGGCCTACGGCGGCCTCTCTCAATAGCAAGGCATGCTCACTGAGTCTGTACTTTGTCAAAGCTTTCCTTAATGTTGGGTCAGTCACAGTGGTCAGGTATTCTGTCACTGTGTACTCTCTGTGTAGGGCCAAATAGCATTCTAATTCACTGTTTTTTTTGTTAATTCTTTCCAATGCATCAAGTAATTATCTTTTTGTTATCTCATGATTTGGTTGGGTCTAATTGTGCTGCTGTCCTGGGGCTCTGTGGGGTGTGTGTGTTTGTGAACAGAGGCCCAGAACCAGCTTGCTAAGGTTACTCCTTACCATGTTCATCTCTCTGTAGGTGATGGCTTTGTTGGGGAATCACTTCCTTTTAGGTGATTGTAGAATGTAACATCCCCCTCTTATTTCTCGCTTTGTCTCTCTCTGTCTCTCTGTCTCTCTCTCTCTCTCTCCCCCCTCTTATTTCTCTCTTTGTCAATTCAATTCAATTCAATTCAAGGGCTTTATTGGCATGGGAAACATGTGTTAACATTGCCAAAGCAAGTGAGGTAGACAACATACAAAGTGAATATATAAAGTGAAAAACAACCAAAATTAACAGTAAACATTACACATACAGAAGTTTCAAAACAGTAAAGACATTACAAATGTCATATTATATATATATATACAATGTACAAATAGTTAAAGGACACAAGATAAAATGAATAAGCATAAATATGGGTTGTATTTACAATGGTGTTTGTTCTTCACTGGTTGCCCTTTTCTCGTGGCAACAGGTCACAAATATTGCTGCTGTGATGGCACACTCTCTGTCTCTCTGTCTCTCTCTCTCTCTCTCTCTCTCTCTCTCTCTCCCCCCTCTTATTTCTCTCTTTGTCTTTCTGTCTCTCTCTTTCTGTAGTTATCTCTCAGCCCCCCATCTTCTCTGTCTGTCTGTCTGTCTGTCTGTCTGTCTGTCTGTCTGTCTGTCTGTCTGTCTGTCTGTCTGTCTGTCTGTCTGTCTGTCTGTCTGTCTGTCTGTCTGTCTGTCTGTCTGTCTGTCTGTCTGTCTGTCTGTCTGTCTGTCTGTCCGTCCGTCCGTCCGTCCGTCCGTCCGTCCGTCCGTCCGTCCGTCCGTCCGTCCGTCCATCTCTCTCTCTCTCTCTCTCTCTCTCTGTCTCTGTCTCTGTCTCTGTCTCTGTCTCTCTCTCTCTATTTATGTCTCTCTCTCTCTCTCTCTCTGCCTGTCTGTCTATATGTCTGTCTCTGTCTCTCTCTGTCTCTCTGTCTTCATGTCTCTCTCTGTCTCTCTGTCTTCATGTCTCTCTCTCTCTCTCTCTCTCTCTCTCTCTCTGCCTGTCTGTAGTTTTATCTCAGCCCCCCTCTCGCTCTTGTCTGTTCTTCCATGAAATTAAAGCTCTTTAAGCTGCTGTTTAATCAGAGCCTGTTTGGGAAAGTGCTGTGATAGAAACTGTCGACTGTGAGTGTGTGTGTGTGTGTGTGTGTGTGTGTGTGTGTGTCCACGTGCATGTGTATGTGTTTATTTGCCTCTGCATGGGAATGTGTGTGTGTGCATGTTCGTTATCTGTGTACTGTATGTCTTGTTTTTAATCTATGCATAATCTATTATAGCAGGGGTGCAGTTTGATATTAGAACGATTTAGTCAACTTGTGATTGTGTGCTGTGGGTGGTTGGATAAATTAACTCTGTGTAACAAAGTTGATTAAATCCAACAGCTACAAATCAATGTTTACAGTTTCCGTCTTTACCACTGCAGTCCTGAGGAGCTCTGGGACTACATTATATTACAGTATAAAGGAACTGATAAACACTACATTATATTACAGTATAAAGGAACTGATAAACACTACATTATATTACAGTATAAAGGAACTGATAAACACTACATTATATTACAGTATAAAGGAACTGATAAACACTACATTATATTACAGTATAAAGGAACTGATAAACACTACATTATATTACAGTATAAAGGAACTGATAAACACTACATTATATTACAGTATAAAGGAAAAAAAGTGATGATGGTGATGATGGTGGTGATGATGGTGATCACCAAGACAATAACAGTGATGATGAGGATGTTATGACCAAGACAACAACAGTGATGATGATGATGATGATCACCAATACAACAACAGTTGTGATGATGATCACCAAGACAACAACACCAAGATGATGATGATCACCAAGACAACAACAGCGATGATGATGATCACCAAGACATCAACAGTGATGATGATGATCACCAAGACAACAACAGTTGTGATGATGATCACCAAGACAACAACAATGGTGATTATGATGATGATGATCACCAAGACATCAACAGCGATGATGATGATCACCAAGACAACAACAATGGTGATTATGATGATGATGATGATCACCAAGACAACAACAGCAATGATGATGATGTTATGACCAAGACAACAACAATGGTGATTATGATGATGATGATCACCAAGACAACAACAGCAATGATGATGATGTTATGACCAAGACAACAACAATGGTGATTATGATGATGATGATCACCAAGACAACAACAATGGTGATGATGATGATGTGATCACCAAGACAACAACAAGCAATGATGATGATGTTATGACCAAGACAACAACAATGGTGATTATGATGATGATGATCACCAAGACAACAACAGCGATGATGATGATCACCAAGACAACAACAATGGTGATTATGATGATGATGATCACCAAGACAACATGATCAGCAATGCAATGATGATGATTATGACCAAGACAACAACAATGGTGATTATGATGATGATGATCACCAAGACAACAACAGTGATGATGATGATGTTATGACCAAGACAACAACAATGGTGATTATGATGATGATGATCACCAAGACAACAACAGTGATGATGATGATGTTATGACCAAGACAACAACAATGGTGATTATGATGATGATGATCACCAAGACAACAACAGCAATGATGATGATGATGATGATGATGATGATGATCACCAATACAACAACAGTTGTGATGATGATCACCAAGACAACACCAGTGATAAACGATAAACGATAAAACGATAAAAACATTCCCAAACCAGAAACCGTGGATTGATGGCAGCATTCGCGTGAAACTGAAAGCGCGAACCATTGCTTTTAATCAGGGCAAGGTGTCTGGTAATATGTCCGAATATAAACAATGCAGCTATTCCCTCCGCAAGGCTATTAAACAAGCTAAGCGTCAGTACAGAGACAAAGTGGAATCTCAATTCAATGGCTCAGACACAAGAGGCATGTGGCAGGGTCTACAGTCAATCATGGACTACAAGAAGAAACCCAGCCCAGTCACGGACCAGGATGTCTTGCTCCCAGGCAGACTAAATAACTTTTTTGCCCGCTTTGAGGACAATACAGTGCCACTGACACGGCCTGCAACGACAACATGCGGTCTCTCCTTCACTGCAGCCGAGGTGAGTAAGACATTTAAACGTGTTAACCCTCGCAAGGCTGCAGGCCCAGACGGCATCCCCAGCCGCGCCCTCAGAGCATGCGCAGACCAGCTGGCCGGTGTGTTTACGGACATATTCAATCAATCCCTATACCAGTCTGCTGTTCCCACATGCTTCAAGAGGGCCACCATTGTTCCTGTTCCCAAGAAAGCTAAGGTAACTGAGCTAAACGACTACCGCCCCGTAGCACTCACTTCCGTCATCATGAAGTGCTTTGAGAGACTAGTCAAGGACCATATCACCTCCACCCTACCTGACACCCTAGACCCACTCCAATTTGCTTACCGCCCAAATAGGTCCACAGACGATGCAATCTCAACCACACTGCACACTGCCCCTAACCCACCTGGACAAGAGGAATACCTATGTGAGAATGCTGTTCATCGACTACAGCTCGGCATTCAATACCATAGTACCCTCCAAGCTCGTCATCAAGCTCGAGACCCTGGGTCTCGACCCCGCCCTGTGCAACTGGGTACTGGACTTCCTGACGGGCCGCCCACAGGTGGTGAGGGTAGGCAACAACATCTCCTCCCCGCTGATCCTCAACACGGGGACCCCACAAGGGTGCATTCTGAGCCCTCTCCTGTACTCCCTGTTCACCCACGACTGCGTGGCCATGCACGCCTCCAACTCAATCATCAAGTTTGCGGACGACACAACAGTGGTAGGCTTGATTACCAACAACGACGAGACGGCCTACAGGGAGGAGGTGAGGGCCCTCGGAGTGTGGTGTCAGGAAAATAACCTCACACTCAACGTCAACAAAACTAAGGAGATGATTGTGGACTTCAGGAAACAGCAGAGGGAACACCCCCCCTATCCACATCGATGGATCAGTAGTGGAGAGGGTAGCAAGTTTTAAGTTCCTCGGCATACACATCACAGACAAACTGAATTGGTCCACTCACACTGACAGCGTCGTGAAGAAGGCGCAGCAGCGCCTCTTCAACCTCAGGAGGCTGAAGAAATTCGGCTTGTCACCAAAAGCACTCACAAACTTCTACAGATGCACAATCGAGAGCATCCTGGCGGGCTGTATCACCGCCTGGTACGGCAACTGCTCCGCCTCAACCGTAAGGCTCTCCAGAGGGTAGTGAGGTCTGCACAACGCATCACCGGGGCAAACTACCTGCCCTCCAGGACACCTACACCACCCGATGTTACAGGAAGGCCATAAAGATCATCAAGGACATCAACCACCCGAACCACTGCCTGTTCACCCCGCTATCATCCAGAAGGCGAGGTCAGTACAGGTGCATCAAAGCTGGGACCGAGAGACTGAAAAACAGCTTCTATCTCAAGGCCATAAGACTGTTAAACAGCCACCACTAACATTGAGTGGCTGCTGCCAACACACTGTCATTGACACTGACCCAACTCCAGCCACTTTAATAATGGGAATTGATAGGAAATGATGTAAATATATCGCTAGCCACTTTAAACAATGCTACCTTATATAATGTTACTTACCCTACATTATTCATCTCATATGCATATGTATATACTGTACTCTAGATCATCGACTGCATTCTTATGTCACTAGCCACTTTAACTATGCCACTTTGTTTACTTTGTCTACATACTCATCTCATATGTATATACTGTACTCGATAAAATCTACTGTATGCTGCTCTGTACCATCACTCATTCATATATCCTTATGTACATATTCCTTATCCCCTTACACTGTGTATAAGACAGTAGTTTTGGAATTGTTAGTTAGATTACTTGTTGGTTATCACTGCATTGTCGGAACTAGAAGCACAAGCATTTCGCTACACTCGCATTAACATCTGCTAACCATGTGTATGTGACAAATAAAATTTGATTTGATTTTGATTTTTCAGTGGTGATGATGATGATGATGATCACCAATACAACAACAGTTGTGATGATGATCACCAAGACAACACCAGTGGTGATGATGATGATGATGATCACCGAGACAAAAGTGATGATGATGATGAATACCAAAACAACAGTGATGATGATGATGATCACCAAGACAACAGTGATGATGATGATCACCAAGACAACAACAGTGGTGATGATGATGATCACCAAGACAACAACAGTGATGATGATGATGATCACCAAGACAACAGTGGTGATGATGATGATCACCAAGACAACAACAGTGGTGATGATGATGATCACCAAGACAACAACAGTGATGATGATGATGATCACCAAGACAACAACAGTGATGATGATGATGATGATGATGATCACCAAGACAACAACAGATGATTGATCTATGTCATGACACATAAGATATCACAGGTATTGATGATTGATCTATGTCATGACACATAAGATATCACAGGTATTGATGATTGATCTATGTCATGACACATAAGATATTACAGGTATTGATGATTGATCTATGTCATGACACATAAGATATCACAGGTATTGATGATTGATCTATGTCATGACACATAAGATATCACAGGTATTGATGATTGATCTATGTCATGACACATAAGATATCACAGGTATTGATGATTGATCTATGTCATGACACATAAGATATCACAGGTATTGATGATTGATCTATGTCATGACACATAAGACGGTATCACGGCTGTTAATGATGGTATGTTCGTGTTACAGTTTTTATAATCTCTTACATACTAAAAGCGGTACTTGAGGAACTCTCAGTGAAACCATTAACTCATGTTCCTAATCTTCAGACCAAGTCTGCAAATCTGCAAACACATTATGTGCTTTACACTCAGTTTGCAATTGTAAAACACACTTTTTTGCAAAACACTAAACACAATTCTCTACATTAGACACATCATTCAAAACTAAAAGGTCTTGTGTTTTGTTTGGAAAACACAGCCATTCAAAATGCCACAGTCATTTACCCATTACGTACACCCACATGTGAAAACACATAGCTCATTTCTTTACTTAGAAATCAGAGCTTGAGCACTATAAATAGGCTTCAGGTTGGCTTTCTTGGTTTGGACAACAATGGAGGCCCATTTTGGAGAGAGAGTTAGAGTAAAAGGGAGACGAGGATGAGGGCAAGGTGGAGGAGGAGGACAAGGACGAGGAAGACGAGGAGGGAGAGGAGGACGAAGAGGACGACGGGGACGAGGAGGACGAGGAAGAGGAGGAAGGAGAACAATCACAGATGAGTTCCTGGCCACTTTGGTCAACCGTGGTTTGAGTTTCAGGGAGGCTGGGTAGAGGGTCCAGCCTAACTTGAGATGCTGCACTGCAGCAAGTGTCATCTGGACATTTCGAAATGAGACATGTAAGTAAACCTACCCTCTATACCACGCTACTGGACGTACTGCACTTACTGCACTACAGTGACATTTCATACTGAAAGAAATCCTGCACCCTAACCATTCACATCATGCTTTTTCAGAATTGCTAGACGACCCCTCAATGGTGGAAGAAACCGGAAGTTCACAGCAGAGCAGGAACAACACATAGTGAATATGGTCATTTCAAACAACAACAGCAAACATTTAGGACAACTGCAACACCACATTATCGCTGACAACACAACGTTCAGTAAGATAACTAGGGCTTATCCTCACTTGGCCGTCTCCTGAAACGCCATCACATTCGTAAGAAGCAGCTCTACAGCCAGTTGAGGCAAATTCTGACAGAGTGAAACAACTGCGCTACAAAAACGTACAAGTAAGCTATACTATTCATTGGTACTGTAATCCAGTGCATTGCGCTACATATTGACGGCTCTACGTCTATTCATACTGTCATATAATAATGTTTTGTCTTGTCTGTTTCAGAGAGTTACGGAACTAGATGCTGCTGCAGAGCATCATGATTTTGTCTACGTTGATGAGGTCGGCCTTAACCAAAACAAGACGCAGAGGAAGAAACCGCATAGGACACAGCGCCATCGTCACTGTCCCTAGACAGCGTGGTGGCAACATCACAATGCTTTGACGCTTATTCTTCATTTCTAATCCCAATACAAGAGTTATTTCTGGCATGGCGTTGGTAGATATATAAGATCACCAACCCCACCAATGCATACCCCTTCCCCAGGAGATGGAGGAGGCCTGTGGTGACGTAGACGAGGGGCGTGCCACGGCTGCATACCCCTTCCCCAGGAGATGGAGGAGGATGGAGGGGACGTGCCGAGGGGCGTGCCACGGCTGGATACCCCTTCCCCAGGAGATGGAGGAGGCCTGTGGTGACGTAGACGAGGGGCGTGCCACGGCTGGATACCCCTTCCCCAGGAGATGGAGGAGGCCTGTGGTGACGTAGACGAGGGGGCGTGCCACGGCTGGATACCCCTTCCCCAGGAGATGGAGGAGGCCTGTGGTGACGTAGACGAGGGGGCGTGCCACGGCTGGATACCCCTTCCCCAGGAGATGGAGGAGGCCTGTGGTGACGTAGACGAGGGGGCGTGCCACGGCTGGATACCCTTCCCCAGGAGATGGAGGAGGCCTGTGGTGACGTAGACGAGGGGGCGTGCCACGGCTGGATACCCCTTCCCCAGGAGATGGAGGAGGCCTGTGGTGATGTAGACGAGGGGGCGTGCCACGGCTGGATACGCCACTCCAGACACTACTTACCCCGCTGAACACTGCTTGTGATGTGGATACGGCGCTGTGGCTAGACCCAAACAGGATGCAGCCTTATAGTTTCTCTCTTTATGGTAACTGTAAAACAGTAAACCTGTTTGTTTATCTTCTACAGTATTTGTTTTTGTTTTTGTATGCCCCCCCCTTGCATTCCTGTTTATAGTGTAAATATATACTGAATATGCATACATACTGTATATATTTGTGCATACAAGTATGTGTGAGTGCTATGATAAACTGCCGTGGACTCCACTGAACATGTGAAAACACAAGATAGTAGTAGTCTTTTACATTTGTCACGTCTGTGTGTCGTTGGCGTGTATAAGAGCTAATCATTTGATGTTTTGTGTGTAGAGTCTTGATGCAAAAACACAATTTTGATAAGAGTTAAAATAGTTTAGAATGACAATGTTTTGGTTTTGCGTAGAGATGTGTGACGTTTTGTATGTTGTGTGTTTTGGGGGTTTTCTGTGTAAAGACTAGAGAGAAGGAACCATCTTTTCAGAAATCATGTGTTAAAGCAACTGTCAAAACCTGTAATAGTACAACCAGCTTTAATATTAGAAGTAAGGACATGTTCAACTAATGGCCTGAAGATGGCAGTGTAAGTCCAACAAACACACACCCTCAACATTAGCGTGTCCTGTGTGTGTGTGGCTTTGTAAATGCCCTCTTATATAGGAGGTAGCAACACCATCATCATCATCATCATCTTCATCATCCTCAAAAACATCCCCATCAGGATAGTCAGTGTGACTACCACTGTGCATGCGTGCAGTTATGCAAGGTGTCTGCTCTGTGCATGCACCTTTTCCTGCCATCTCTCTCTCCATCCATTTCCCTCCATCTCTCTCTCCATCCATTTCACTCCATCTCTCTCTCCATCTCCCTCTATCTCTTTCTCCGTCCATATCCCTCCATCTCTCTCTCCATCCATTTCACTCCATCTCTCTCTCTCCGTCCATATCCCTCCATCTCTACCTCCATCCATTTCACTCCATCTCTCTCTCTCCATCCATTTCCCTCCATCTCTCTCTCCATCCATTTCACTCCATCTCTCTCTCTCCGTCCATCTCCCTCTATCTCTTTCTCCGTCCATATCCCTCCATCTCTACCTCCATCCATTTCACTCCATCTCTCTCTCTCCATCCATTTCCCTCCATCTCTCTCTCCATCCATTTCACTCCATCTCTCTTTCTCCGTCCATATCCCTCCATCTCTACCTCCCTCCATCATTGTCTTGTCAGGTGTTTAGCATGGTTGTCTAAAGAGTGACAGTGTGCCATCAGCAAGACTTCAACTCCTCTCACTCTTTCCCTTCTCTATATCTCTCTCCGTCTCTGTCTCCATCCATCTCTCCCTCTCTGTCTCCATCCATCTCTTCCTCTCTGTATCTCTCTCCCTCTCTGTCTCCATCCATCTCTTCCTCTCTGTCTCCATCCATCTCTCCCTCTCTGTCTCCATCCATCTCTTCCTCTCTGTCTCCATCCATCTCTTCCTCTCTGTCTCCATCCATCTCTTCCTCTCTGTCTCCATCCATCTCTCCCTCTCTGTCTCCATCCATCTCTTCCTCTCTGTCTCCATCCATCTCTTCCTCTCTGTATCTCTCTCCCTCTCTGTCTCCATCCATCTCTTCCTCTCTGTCTCCATCCATCTCTTCCTCTCTGTATCTCTCTCCCTCTCTGTCTCCATCCATCTCTTCCTCTCTGTCTCCATCCATCTCTTCCTCTCTGTATATCTCTCTGTATCTATCTCCCTCTCTGTCTCCATCCATCTCTTCCTCTCTGTCTCCATCCATCTCTTCCTCTCTGTATATCTCTCTGTATCTATCTCCCTCTCTGTCTCCATCCATCTCTTCCTCTCTGTCTCCATCCATCTCTTCCTCTCTGTATCTCTCTCTGTATCTCTCTCCCTCTCTGTCTCCATCCATCTCTTCCTCTCTGTCTCCATCCATCTCTTCCTCTCTGTCTCCATCCATCTCTTCCTCTGTATCTCTCTCTATTTCTCTCTCCCTCTGTCTCCATCCATCTCTTCCTCTATGTATCTCTCTCCCTCTGTCTCCATCCATCTCTTCCTCTCTATTTATCTCTCTCTCCATCTCTTCCTCTCTATCTCTCTCCCTCTGTCTCCATCCATCTCTTCCTCTCTGTATCTCTCTCTGTATCTCTCTCTGTATCTCTCTCCCTCTCTGTCTCCATCCATCTCTTCCTCTCTGTATCTCTCTCTGTATCTCTCTCTGTATCTCTCTCCCTCTCTGTCTCCATCCATCTCTTACTCTCTCTGTATCTCTCTATGTATCTCTCTCCCTCTCTGTCTGCATCCATCTCTTACTCTCTCTGTATATCTCTCTGTATCTCTCTCCCTCTCTGTCTCCATCCATCTCTTACTCTGTATATCTCTCTGTATCTCTTTCCCTCTCTGTCTCCATCCATCTCTTACTCTGTACATCTCTCTGTATCTCTCTCCCTCTCTGTCTCCATCCATCTCTTACTCTCTCTGTATATCTCTCTATTTCTCTCTCCCTCTGTCTCCATCCATCTCTTCCTCTATGTATCTCTCTCCCTCTGTCTCCATCCATCTCTTCCTCTCTGTATCTCTCTCTGTATCTCTCTCTGTATCTCTCTCCCTCTCTGTCTCCATCCATCTCTTCCTCTCTGTATCTCTCTCTGTATCTCTCTCCCTCTCTGTCTCCATCCATCTCTTCCTCTCTGTATCTCTCTCTGTATCTCTCTCTGTATCTCTCTCCCTCTGTCTCCATCCATCTCTTCCTCTCTGTATCTCTCTCGGTATCTCTCTCCCTCTGTCTCCATCCATCTCTTCCTCTCTGTATCTCTCTCCCTCTGTCTCCATCCATCTCTTCCTCTCTGTATCTCTCTCCCTCTGTCTCCATCCATCTCTTCCTCTATGTTTCTCTCTCCCTCTGTCTCCATCCATCTCTTCCTCTCTCTTCCTCTCTGTATCTCTCTCCCTCTCTGTCTCCATCCATCTCTTCCTCTCTCTTCCTCTCTGTATCTCTCTCCCTCTCTTTCTCCATCCATCTCTTCCTCTCTCTGTATCTCTCTCCCTCTCTGTCTCCATCCATCTCTTCCTCTCTCTTCCTCTCTGTATCTCTCTCCCTCTCTGTCTCCATCCATCTCTTCCTCTCTCTGTATCTCTCTCCCTCTCTGTCTCCATCCATCTCTTACTCTGTATATCTCTCTGTATCTCTCTCCCTCTCTGTCTGCCTCCATCTCTTCCTCTCTCTGTATATCTCTCTGTATCTCTCTCCCTCTGTCTCCATCCATCTCTTACTCTGTATATCTCTCTGTATCTCTCTCCCTCTCTGTCTCCATCCATCACTTACTCTCCCGCTTGCTGTCAGATACTTAGCAGGGTCGTCCTCAGGGTGAGAGCCCAGAGAGAGCGAGACAGTGTGTGTGAGTGTCTGTCCGTGTCTGTATCTGTGTGTGTGTGTGTGTGAGTGTCTGTCTGTCTGTCTGTCTGTCTGTCTGTCTGTCTGTCTGTCTGTCTGTCTGTCTGTCTGTCTGTCTGTCTGTCTGTCTGTCTGTCTGTCTGTCTGTCTGTCTGTCTGTCTGTGTCTAAAGGTCAATAGAGAATTGTCAATAGAAATAGTTGGTTTTCAGTTCAACATCTGTTTAGAATATGTTAGGTATGTCCGTCCTGAACTCATAGCTACATGTGCCACGTTTTCATTGGTCTGAATCGTCTGTACATTGAGTCTGGAGCAGAATGATCAACGACGAAACAGCCTATAGGGAGGAGGTCAGAGACCTGGCCGGGTGGTGCCAGAATAACAACCTGTCCCTCAACGTAACCACGACTAAGGAGATGATTGTGGACTACAGGAAAAGGAGGACCGAGCACGCCCCCATTCTCATCGACAGGGCTGTAGTGGAGCAGGTTGAGAGCTTCAAGTTCCTTGGTGTCCACATCACCAACAAACTAACATGGTCCAAACACACCAAGACAGTCGTGAAGAGGACACGACAAAGTCTATTCCCCCTCAGGAAACTAAAAAGACTTGGCATGGATCCTGAGATCCTCAAAAGGTTCTACAGCTGCAACATCGAGGGCATCCGCCTGCAAGGCACTACACAGGGTAGTACATGACTGGGGCCAAGCTGCCATCCAGGACCTCTACACCAGGCGGTGTCAGAGGAAGGCCGTAAAAATTGTCAAAGACCCCAGGTACCAGAGTGCCAAGTCTAGGACCAAAAGGCTTCTCAACAGTTTTTACACCCATAGCCTCTCTACTGTATATAGCCTCTTTACTGTATATAGCCTCACTACTGTATATAGCCTCTCTACGGTATATAGCTTCACTACTGTATATAGCCTCTCTACGGTATATAGCTTCACTACTGTATATAGCCTCACTACTGTATATAGCCTCACTACAGTATACAGCCTCACTACTGTATATAACCTCACTACTGTATATAGCCTCTCTACTGTATATAGCCTCTCTACTGTATACAGCCTCTCTACTGTATACAGCCTCTCTACTGTATATAGCCTCTCTACTGTATACAACCTCTACTGTATATAGCCTCACTACTGTATATAGCCTATCTACTGTTTATAGCCTCTCTACTGTATACAGCCTCTACTGTATATAGCCTCACTACTGTATATAGTATCTCTACTGTATATAGCCTCACTACTGTATATAGCCTCTCTACTGTATATAGCCTCTCTACTGTATATAGCCTCACTACTGTATATAGCCTCTCTACTGTATATAGCCTCTACTGTATATAACCTCACTGCTGTATATAACCTCACTACTGTATATAGCCTCTCTACTGTATATAGCCTCTCTACTATATACAGCTTCTACTGTATATAGCCTCTCTACTGTATACATCCTCTACTGTATATAGCCTCACTACTGTATATAGCCTCTCTACTGTATATAGCCTCACTACTGTATATAGTCTCTCTACTGTATATAGCCTCACTACTGTATATAGCCTCACTACTGTATATAACCTCACTAGTGTATATAGCCTCTCTACTGTATATAGCCTCTCTTCTGTATACAGCCTCTACTGTATATAGCCTCACTACTATATACAGCTTCTACTGTATATAGCCTCACTACTGTATATAGCCTATCTACTGTATATAGCCTCTCTACTGTATACAGCCTCTACTGTATATAGCCTCACTACTGTATATAGCCTCACTACTGTATATAGCCTCTACTGTATATAGCCTCACTACTGTATATAGCCTAACTACTGTATATAACCTCACTACTGTATATAGCCTCTCTACTGTATATAACCTCACTATATAACCTCACTACTGTATATAGCCTCTCTACTGTATATAGCCTCTCTACTGTATATAGCCTCTCTACTGTATATCTGCCTCTCTACTGTATATAGCCTCTCTACTGTATACAGCCTCTCTACTGTATATAGCCTCTCTACTGTATACAACCTCTACTGTATATAGCCTCACTACTGTATATAGCCTCTCTACTGTATATAGCCTCTACTGTATATAGCCTCACTACTGTATATAACCTCACTAGTGTATATAGCCTCTCTACTGTATATAGCCTCTCTTCTGTATACAGCCTCTACTGTATATAGCCTCACTACTATATACAGCTTCTACTGTATATAGCCTCACTACTGTATATAGCCTATCTACTGTATATAGCCTCTCTACTGTATACAGCCTCTACTGTATATAGCCTCACTACTGTATATAGCCTCACTACTGTATATAGCCTCTACTGTATATAGCCTCACTACTGTATATAGCCTAACTACTGTATCTACTGTATATAACTAACCTCACTACTGTATATAGCCTCTCTACTGTATATAACCTCACTACTGTATATAGCCTCACTCCTGTATATAACCTCTCTACTGTATATAGCCTCTCTACTGTATACAGTATATAGCCTCACTACTAGCCTCTCTACTGTATATATATACTGTATATAGTCTCTACTGTATAAAGCCTCACTACTGTATATAGCCCCTCTACTGTATATAGCCTCATCTACTGTATATAGCCTCTAGGTATTCCTTACTGTATACAGCCTCTCTACTGTAGTTTTATAGCTGGCGGAACTCTCTACTGTATATAGCCTCACTAATGTATATAGCCTCTCTAGGCAAGCACCTGTATATAGCCCAGTCTACTGTATATAGCCTCGTTCTACTGTAGGGGTTTATAGTCTCTCTGACAAGTGCCTATATAGCGTCTCTACTGTATAAAGCCTCACTAATGTATATAGCCTCTCTACTGTATATAGCCTCACTAATCTTATATAGCCTCTCCGTCATACTGATATGCCAGCCTCACTACTTTATTATAGCCTCTCTACTGTATGTAGCCTGTATAGCGAGAATAGGAGAGGGCTACTGTATATAGTCGGAGATGCTCTGTTCACAGTATCGAAGGGAGGAGTAGTCTAGAAGGATGAGAGCAGAGGAGAGAGAGGCTTTAGCAGTGCGGAGCGCTCCGTGATACAGAGAAGAGCAGTCTCAGTTGAATGACTAGTCTTGAAACCTGACTGTATATAGCCTCTCTACTGTATATAGCGTCTCTACTGTATATAGCCTCTCTACTGTATATAGCGTCTCTACTGTATATAGTCTGTCTCTACTGTATATAGCAGAAGGGGTGCAACTCTCGCTCTCTACTGTATATAGCCTCTCTACTGTATATAGTCACAATAGCGCGAGATGTCTCTACTGTATATAGTCTCTCTACTGTATATAGCAGAGAGGGAGGAGGGGGGAGGGGAGGAGGATTCGTCTCTACTGTATATAGCGTCTCTACTGTATATAGCCTCTCTACTGTATAAAGCGTCTCTACTGTATATAGTCTCTCTACTGTATATAGCGTCTCTACTGTATATAGCCTCTCTACTGTATATAGCGTCTCTACTGTATATAGCGTCTCTACTGTATATAGCGTCTCTACTGTATATAGTCTCTCTACTGTATATAGCGTCTCTACTGTATAAAGCCTCACTAATGTATATAGCCTCACTACTGTATATAGCCTCACTACTGTATATAGCCTTACTACTGTATATAGCCTCACTACTGTATAAAGCCTCAAAGAGCTATGTAGCTAGCTAGAGATCAAACAAATCACACCGTTGGGACTACTGACGTTAAGGACGACAAAACTGGCTAGCTAACCTCGGTATATAGCCTCACTACTGTATATAGTCTCTCTACTGACAACTATATATAGTCTCTCTACTGTAGATAGCTGCTAGGCTCTACTGTATACAGCCTCTACTTATATAGCCTCACTACTGTATATAGCCTCTCTACTGTATATAACCTCACTACTGAACGTGTTACAGATAGGAGGCGACGAAATCGATAATTACGCTATCTGACTATGTATAGCTAGCTAAGATTAGACAAATCACGTTGTACTATAATGAAATGTAATGAAATGTAATAGTTATACAACCTGCAGACCACTACTGCTCCAACCCGGAAGCACACTGCTGTATATAACCTCACTACTGTATATAACCTCTCTACTGTATATAGCCTCTCTTCTGTATACAGCCTCTACTGTATATAGCCTCACTACTATATACAGCTTCTACTGTATATAGCCTCACTACTGTATATAGCCTATCTACTGTATATAACCTCTCTACTGTATATAGTCTCTACTCTATATAGCCTCTCTACTGTATATAGCCTCTACTTTATATAGCCTCACTACTGTATATAGCCTCTCTACTGTATATAGCCTCTCTACTGTATATAGCCTCTCTACTGTATATAGCCTCTACTTTATATAGCCTTACTACTGTATATAGCCTTACTACTGTTATTATTCACTGTCTTTTTACTGTTGTTTTTAATTTCTTTACTTATCTCTTGTTATCTATTGTTATCTATTGTTATCTCTTGTTATCTCTTATCTATAGTTTTTTTACTTAAAGATTGCACTGTTGGTGAGCATTTCACTGTAAGGGCAACACCTGTTGTATTCAGTGGACGTGACAAATACACTTTGATTTGATTTGATTTGATACGTTTTATTTGTCCACTGACCACGATGGACTGCAAGGTCTTCTGATTGGTCAGCCACAGGCTACGGTGGGGGGGGTAATAAAACTACATCCTGTTTCTTTGTTCTGTGAAGAGAACCACTGAGGACAGGGGAGCATGAACATCTACCATCAACCTCCAAGCATGATTTGTCCTCCTTGAATAAAGCTCTTTTCCTCCCCCATCATTTTCTTTGGGGTCTGTGTTATTGAAGAACAACATCAACTGCCAACAGAACCAATCAGATGCGTTCTCCTTTCTGCCATGCTCTTTCTCCTCCTCCTATCTCTCCATCTCTCATTTGCTCTCTTTCCTCCCCCTGCCCTCTAATCCTCAAACCTTCTCTCATTAACTCTTTCTTTCTCCTTTTGACTTTCAGTGAATTTTCATACTTCATCTCTCCCCCGTCTGTCTCTCTCTCTAGCCCCGCGCCCCCTCTCTCCCCCTGTCTGTTTCTCTCTCTAGCCCCGCGTCCCCTCTCTCCCCCTGTCTGTCTCTCTCTCTAGCCCTGCTCTCCATCTCTCCCCCCGTCTGTCTCTCTCTAGCCCCGCGCCCCTCTCTCCCCCTGTCTGTCTCTCTCTCTCTTGCCCTGCTCTCCTCTCTCCCCAGTCTGTCTCTACCTCTAGCCCCGCACCCCTCTCTCCCCCCGTCTGTCTCTCTCTCTAGCCCGCACTCCCTCTCTCCCTAGACTGTCTCTCTCTCTAGCCCCGCGCCCCTCTCTCCCCCTGTCTGTCTCTCTCTCTAGCCCTGCTCTCCCTCTCTCCCCCTGTCTGTCTCTCTCTCTAGCCCTGCTCTCCCTCTCTCCCTCTCTCCCTGTGACTGTCTCTCTCTCTAACCCTGCTCTCCCTCTTTCCCCGTGTCTGTCTCTCTCTCTAACCCTGCTCTCCCTCTCTCCCTCTCCCTTTCCCTCGCCGTCTGTCTCTCTCTCTCTCTCTCTCTCTCTCTCTCTCTCTCTCTCTCTCTCTCTAACCCTGCTCTCCCTCTCTCCCTCTCCCTCGCCGTCTGTCTCTCTCTCTCTCTAACCCTGCTCTCCCTCTCTCCCTCTCCCTCCCCGTCTGTCTCTCTCCCTAACCCTGCTCTCCCTCTCTCTCTCCCTCTCCCTCCCTCCCCATGTGTCTGTCTCTCTCCCTAACCCTGCTCTCCCTCTCTCCCTCTCCCTCCCCGTCTGTCTCTCTCTCTAACCCTGCTCTCCCTCCCTCTCCCTCCCTCTCCCTCCCCGTCTGTCTCTCTCTCTAACCCTGCTCTCCCTCTTTCTCCCGTGTCTGTCCCTCTCTCTAACCCTGCTCCCCCTCCCCTCTCTCCCCATCTGTCCCTCCCCGTCTCTCTCTCTCCCTAACCCTGCTCTCCCTCTCTCCCTCTCCCCGTCTGTCTCTCTCTCTAACCCTGCTCTCCCTCTCTCCCTCTCCCTCCCCGTCTGTCTCTCTCTCTAACCCTGCTCTCCCTCTCTCCCCGTGTCTTCCCGCTCAGCCCAGTCAAAACTGTTCGCTGCTCTGGAACAAACTCCCTCACGACGCCAGGACAGCGGAGTCAATCACCACCTTCCGGAGACACCTGAAACCCCACCTCTTTAAGGAATACCTAGGATAGGATAAAGTAATCCTTCTCACCCCCCCTCCCCCTTAAAAGACCTAGATGCACTATTGTAAAGTGGCTGTTCCACTGGATGTCATAAGGTGAAAGCACCAATTTGTCGCTCTGGATAAGAGGGTCTGCTAAATGACTTAAATGTTAAAAATGTTAAATGTTAAATGTGTCTGTCTCTCTCCCTAACCCTGCTCTCCCTCTCTCCCCGTGTCTGTCTCTCTCCCTAACCCTGCTCTCCCCCTCTCTCTCCCTCTCCTACCCCGTCTGTCTCTCTCCCTAACCCTGCTCTCCCTCTCTCCCTCTCCCTCCCCATCTGTCTCTCTCTCTAACCCTGCTGTCCCTCTCTCCCTCTCCCTCCCTCCCCATCTGTCTCTCTCCCTAACCCTGCTCTCCCTCTCTCCCTCCCCATCTGTCTCTCTCTCTAACCCTGCTCTCCCTCTTTCCCCATGTCTGTCTCTCTCTCTAACCCTGCTCTCCCTCTCTCCCTCTCCCTCCCCATCTGTCTCTCTAACCCTGCTCTCCTTCTCTCCCTCTCCCTCCCTCCCCGTCTGTCTTTCTCCCTAACCCTGCTCTCCCCCTCTCTCTCCCTCTCCCTCCCCGTCTGTCTCTCTCCCTAACCCTGCTCTACCTCTCCCTCCCCGTCTCTCCCTCTCCCTCCCCGTCTCTCCCTCTCCCTCTTCCTCTCCCCCTCTCCCCATGTCTGTCTCTCTCTCTAACCCTGCTCTCCCCCTCTCTCTCCCTCTCCTTCCCTGTCTGTCTCTCTCCCTAACCCTGCTCTCCCTCTCTCCCTCTCCCTCCCCATCTGTCTCTCTCCCTAACCCTGCTCTCCCTCTCTCCCTCCCCATCTGTCTCTCTCTCTAACCCTGCTCTCCCTCTTTCCCCATGTCTGTCTCTCTCTATAACCCTGCTCTCCCTCTCTCCCTCTCTGTCCTCCCCATCTGTCTCTCTAACCCTGCTCTCTCTCTTCTCTCTCTCCCTCTCCCTCCCCGCTCTCTTCTCTCCCCTCTCCCTCCCTGTCTCTCTCCCTAACCCTGCTCTCCCCCCCTCTCTCCCCCGTCCCCGTCTGTCTCTCTCCCTAACCCTGCTCTCCCCTCTCTCTCCCCTCTCCTTCCCCCATGTCTGTCTCTCTCCCTAACCCTGTCTCTCCCTAACCCTCTCTCCCTCTCCCTCCCCATCTGTCTCTCTCTCTAACCCTGCTGTCCCTCTTTCCCTCTCTCCTCCCTCCCCATCTGTCTCTCTCCCTAACCCTGCTCTCCCTCTCTCCCTCCCCATCTGTCTCTCTCTAAACCCTCTCTCCCTAACCCTGCTCTCCCCTCTCCCTCTCCCTCCCCATGTCTGTCTCTCTCTCTAACCTCTCCCTCTCCCTCTCCCCCATGTCTGCTCTCCCTAACCCTGCTCTCCCCCTCCCTCCCTCTCCCTCCCCATCTGTCTCTCTAACCCTGCTCTCCTCTCTCTCCCTCTCCTCCCTCCCTCCCCGTCTGTCTTTCTCCTAACCCTGCTCTCCCTCTCTCCCTCTCCCTCCCCGTCTGTCTCTCTCCCTAACCCTGCTCTACCTCTCCTCCCTGTCTGTCTCTCCCTCTAACCCATCCCCTCTCTCCCTCTCCCTCCCTCTAACCCCCTCCTCCCCATGTCTGTCTCTCTCTCTAACCCTGCTCTCCCTCTCCTTCCCTCTCTCTCCCTCTCCTAACCCTGTCTGTCTCTCTCCCTAACCCTCCTCCTCTCCTCTCTCCCTCTCCCTCCCCATCTGTCTCTCTCCCTAACCCTGCTCTCCTCTCCCTCCCTCCCCATCTGTCTCTCTCTAACCCTGCTCTCCCTCTTTCCCCATGTCTGTCTCTCTCTCTAACCCTGCTCTCCCTCTCTCCCTCTCCCTCCCCATCTGTCTCTCTAACCCTGCTCTCTCCTTCTCTCCCTCTCCCTCCCTCCCCGTCTCTCTCTCTGTCTTTCTCCCTAACCCTGCTCTCCCCCCTCTCCTCTCTCCCTCTCCCTCCCCGTCTGTCTCTCTCCCTAACCCTGCTCTCCCTCTCCCTCCCGTCTGTCTCTCTCTCTCTCCTCTCCCTCCCCCGTCTCTCCCCCTCTCCTCTCTCCCTCTCCCCCTCTCCCCATGTCTGTCTCTCTCTCTAACCCTGCTCTCCCTCTCTCCCTCTCCCTCCCCATCTGTCTCTCTAACCCTGCTCTCCTCTCTCTCCCTCTCCCTCCCCGTCTGTATTTCTCCCTAACCCTGCTCTCCCCCTCTCTCTCCCTCTCCCTCCCCGTCTGTCTCTCTCCCTAACCCTGCTCTCCCTCTCCCTCCCCATCTGTCTCTCTCCCTAACCTTGCTCTCCCTCTCTCCCTCTCCCTCCCCGTCTGTCTCTCTCCCTAACCCTGCTCTCCCTCTCCCCCTCTCCTCCTGTTTGTCTCTCTCCCCCTCTCTCCCTCTCTCCCCCTCTCCTTCCCTCTGGTTGGGTGCATGCAGCTGTCGTAGACACTCTCCAGAGCCAGTGAAAAGGTCACTCTCCCTGTGGTCCAGGAGTTGTCTGTATGTTCTCCGTCAGGGAGAACACCAGGCACTTTCTGTCTCTTTCAGATGAGCCTCACAGTGACAGGTCATATGACCTCTTGACTTTATGACCTTCCCATGAACTTTTCGCTCCAATGCCTCTGACACCCCAACATACAGAACACTGTTACCACACTCAGACTGGAACAATGTAAGATATAGTTTTTTAACACTAAAATGTGTCCTTTTCATCCTAATTTAGTTGACAGGGACTGTCAATGAACATTTAACATTTAACAGCATTTCAGAATGAACATCTAGTTTAAAGGATCATTTTCAAATGGTAGTAAAAGACAAAAGACATCTTGAAATAGAGATTAATATCTCAATGTTCCTCACCTGGTTGGAGGAAGGATCAATACAAGGTTGTTTAGGTCACAGGCCAACAGTGGTTCTAGCCAGCAGGCAGCGGGGAACAGCAGAACTCGTCACTAGGGGTGGTGGTCTGATCCCAGTCATGTTGTGACCCAGATTAGAGAGACACCACGGTGGTCCAACATGTCAACTTAGCGCCAAGGTTTAGCGCCAAGGTTTAGCGCCAAAGTTTAGCGCCAAGGTTTAGCAACAAGGTTTAGTGCCAAGGCTTAGCGCCAAGGTTTAGCGCCAAGGCTTAGCGCCAAGGCTTAGCACCAAGATTTAGCGCCAAGGTTTAGCGCCAAGGTTTAGCGCCAAGGCTTAGCGCCAAGGTTTAGCGCCAAGGCTTGGTGCCAAGGTTTAGTGCCAAGGTTTAGTGCCAAGGCTTAGCGCCAAGGTTTAGTGCCAAGGCTTAGCGCCAAGGCTTAGCACCAAGATTTAGCGCCAAGGTTTAGCGCCAAGGTTTAGCGCCAAGGCTTAGCGCCAAGGTTTAGCGCCAAGGCTTGGTGCCAAGGTTTAGTGCCAAGGTTTAGTGCCAAGGCTTAGCGCCAAGGTTTAGTGCCAAGGTTTAGCGCCAAGGTTTAGCGCCAAGGCTTAGCGCCAAGGTTTAGCACCAAGGTTTAGCAACAAGGTTTAGCGCCAAGGTGTAGCACCAAGGTTTAGCACCACAGACATTCCATAATATGCCGTTCCAGGACATTATTATGAGCCGTCCTCCCCTCATCAGCCTTCACTTGTAACACACACACACACACACACACACACACACACACACACACACACACACACACACACACACACACACACACACACACACACACACACACACACACACACACACACACACACACACACACACGCTGTATGCACAGTGGTAGTTCTGCTGATTATACTGAGGACATGTTTTTGATGATGAAGACGATGGTGTTGCTCCTTCCTCTGTAAGAGGGGCCGTGTCGGGTCTGTTTCTCCTCGGCTTAGCACCCCACACTGATCTCTGAGGTATTACTCAACGGTAAGTCTCTCTAACCAATCCCAGACAGTCAATATATGTCCAGCATTAGATCATGGCAGGGCAGTTGAACCTAACAGATAACATTCAATACAGCCACAATGATTGCCTCCCAATGAATGAAATACCTCCGACAAAACGTTGCTCCTTTCATATGCCACTTTTAACTGGTACTCCACACTGGTTATACTGTACCTTTCTCTCCCTCTCTCATTCCCTCTCTTCATTCCTCTCACTCTCTACCTCTATGTACGCTCAACCTCTTCCTCTCTCCATCACGCTCTCTCACCTACTTCCTGTCCCTCTCTCCATCACGCTCTCTCACCTACTTCCTGTCCCTCTCTCCATCACGCTCTCTCACCCACTTCCTGTCCCTCTCTCCATCACGCTCTCTCTCCTACTTCCTGTCCCTCTCTCCATCCTGCTCTCTCTCCTATTTCTTCTCCCTCACTTCCTTTCTCCTCTCTGGCTCTCATCAGTATGCTGGGACATGCATTGCTGTCTCTGTGCTAGCTGGGGGAGAGAAACAGGGGGAGAGAAAGAGGGGGAGAGAGAGAGAGAGAGGGAGAGGGAGAGAGAGAAAGAGAGAGGTGGAGAGAGAGGGAGAGAGGGAGAGAGAGAGAGGGAGAGAGGGAGAGAGAGAGAGAGAGAGAGAGGGAGAGGGAGAGAGGGAGAGAGAGAGAGGGAGAGAGAGAGAGAGAGAGAGAGAGGTTGAGAGAGAGAGGGAGAGAGGGAGGGAGAGAGAGAGAGAGAGAGAGAGAGAGAGAGAGAGAGAGAGAGAGGCGGAGAGAGCAGCCAGGTCACCCGTGAAACAAGTCAGTATTTGACGTCCTTCCACGTCTGAGGTGCCACTAGGGACAACAGTGAGCGCCGTTACCTTCAAATAGGTTTCGGTTTTGCTAGTGCGTTGTGGACGAGGATGGCAGATGGGCCTAAACATCTGCCTCTGTTGCCAAAGGTTGCATGTTTGAATCCAGTGACAGAAAGCTATTTTTGTTTTAAGCCTATCCCAAACCTTAACCCTTACCTTAACCATTCAGAGTTAATGCCTAAACTTAACCTTAAACACTTTTACATTTTACGTTTGAGAAACATGGATGAACGTCTAATTCTGACGTGAGACTGTGAGATATGGTTGGGAGAGAGAAGGGGATGGAGTGAGAGTGGGAGAGCGAGAGAGCAAGCAGGGGATGAGGATTGTAGTGTTTTATAGGGAGGGTTGGGGCTGTGGGAGATTAAGCAGCAGGTAGGAGAGACAGCATTCTGCTGAGGGACGTAACCCCACAATGACCCCTGCATGACCCTGAACAACCCCTCACTGGGGGTCATGGTCCACACTTCTTTTCCACGCACGCCCACCCACCCACACGCACGCACACACACAACCAGGACACTCACTAACATGGGTATGGGAGAGACGGAGGGGGGAGAGAGTGGGAGAAGGGGGAAGGAAAGGAGGAGGGGGGGTAATCGCCCGCCATTCATTTAAGGGGGGAGGGATGGGGTGATGAGGGAGAGAGAGAGAGAGAGAGAGGGGGAGAGAGAGAGGAGGGAGAGAGGGATGAGGAGAGAGTGAGAGAGGGAGAGAGGGAGAGAGGGAGGAGGGAGACAGGGAGGGGGGAGAGAGGGAGAGAGGGAGGAAGGAGAGAGGGTCTGGCCATAGCACTGTTTCAGCAACATTGAAGGTTTTAAATGACATCCACTGTGCTCGTGATAAGAAGTTACATTTTGTGTCCCTTTTTATTGATTTGTCAAAGGCTTTTGACACTATGGACCATGCTGTGTTAGTGCAAAGGTTAACATGTTGTGGAATTACTGGTCATGCTCTAGATTGGTTTATAAATTACCTATCAAATCGTACACAATGTGTAATGGCGGATGGTTGGAAATCTGAGTCCATAGAGGTGTGCTCAGGTGTTCCGCAAGGTTCTATTTTGGGCCCACTGTTGTTCAACATTGGGGATCTTATTGAAACAGCGGATGTTCATTTTAATGCAGATGATACTGTTCTTTATTCAAGTGGTAGTAGTTTATCTTTTGCTTTTGAAAATGCCCAAAGTGCATTTAACATCATACAACAGAATCTGTATGATTTAATGTTGATTCTAAATCCGGGTAAAACAAACTGCATGGTATTTTCAAATGCCAGGCATGTGACAAATCATGTCATTGCTACATTGGCTGGACATACTATAGAGCAAGAGCAAGTGTACAAATATTTGGGTGTGTGGGTTGATGATAAGCTGAGCTTCACTGTGCATGTAGAGAACTTGATAAGGAAGCTCAAGCTAAAAATAGGATTTTATTACCGGCATAAGGCTTGTTTTTCTTTTGAGGCCAGGAAGGAGCTGGTACGATGTACATTACTGTCGGTTTTAGATTGTAGTGATATTATGTATATGCAGACCTCAGCCACTACCCCGAGAGCACTTGATTCAGTATATCATGCAGCCCTCAGGTTCATTACAAATCAGAAACATCTAACACATTGTGATTTCTGCAGAGCTGAATGTGTGTTTATAGTTTTGGTTAATGTTGTGTTAGTGGATGTAAGTTGTTTTGTCTGAAACGTTGTTCCCCCTGCTGCTATTGGACCAGATCTCTCTTGGAAAAGAGATGTTATCTCAATGAGAAAAAAACGGTAGAAATAAAGGTAGAAAAAAAAAGCAGGGGGTGAGAGAGGGAGAGAGGGGGGAGTGAGGACGGAGAGAGGGAGAGAGGGAGAGAGAGGGAGGAGGGAGAGAGGGAGAGAGAGAGAGAGGGAGGAGGGAGAGAGGGAGAGAGGGAGAGAGTGGAGAGAGGGAGGAGGGAGAGGAGAGGGAGGAAGGAGAGGGAGGAGGGAGAGAGAGAGAGAGGGAGAGAGTGGAGAGAGGGAGGAGGGAGAGAGGAGAGGGAGGAGGGAGAAAGGAGGGAGGAGGGAGAGAGGAGAAAGGGAGAGAGTGGAGAGAGGGAGGAGGGAGAGAGGAGAGGGAGGAGGGAGAAAGGAGAGGAGGAGGGAGAGAGGGAGAGAGGGAGAGAGTGGAGAGAGGGAGGAGGGAGAGAGGAGAGGGAGGAGGGGAGAGGGAGGAGGGAGAGAGTGGAGAGAGAGGAGAGAGAGAGAGAGAGAGAGAGAGAGAGAGAGGGAGAGAGGGAGTGTGAGAGGAGAGGGAGGAGGGAGAGAGAGGGAGAAGGGAGAGAGGGAGGGAGGAGGGAGAGAGGGAGGGAGGAGGGAGAGAGGGAGGAGGCTGATCTGGAAGAGTGCCTTTGCAATAGCAGATCTGAAAGTGAATACAAATGAGGTCTGTTGTTGTGGGAGACATGGGCCTGGCTCTCTTCATTTGCAGGAGACAGGGATACATGCACGTGCACACACACATTCTGCTACTGATATACCAGATAATTGAGGCTTGTTAAACGCCAAACCCCTGATTATGACCCCTTATTTAATGCCTCTAAAATAAGCAGATCTGAGAACAGTCTGTGTCATGCTCAAATAGGAGCTGCTACTTTCTGAACCTAATAAAATGAAGGGAAAAAATGAAAAAATCCTCCTTCGATGACGAATTTAGACATCCTGATTAATTTAATGAGGGGTTTAATCTAAACATAACCTCTAGATAAGTTGTGAACCCTATAATGCTTTTAATTAAATACTTCCCTCTGTCCCTGAGTGCAGTAGCAATATTGATCGTCCTATGTTTGAATATGAAGTCAGAGTTCATTCCTTGAGCACATTATTTACAGGCGTCTAATAAATGAGAACTTGAAGAGTGTTGCGCGACAAATCCATTCAATTAAAATGGTAAGCCCCGAGATGACAGCAAGAAATTGATGCCTTCCTTGCTTCTTGCCTGTGGACTATCGCGAGAGTTGCATTTCCATAGATACGAGCACTCACAAATTGTAGTGCACGACTCCAGGAATCTTGGAGTCCAAAGGAGTCGACTATTGCTTGACTTCCAAAACACACAGAATAGGATGTGCACACACATACACACCTACACCACTAGGAAGACTACATTTGCTTTCTAGAGGACTGACATAAGTATGACACCGCCCATTTGCCTATAAATGTTACACCCTGATCTGTTTCACCTGTCTTTGTGATTGTCTACACCCTCCTCCAGGTTGTCGCCCACCTTCCCCATTATCCCCTGTGTATTTATGCCTGTGTACTCTGATTGTCTGCTCCCATTTCGTTTTGTTTTGTCAAGGCTATCAGCAGGTTTTCCTCTGCTCCTGTCTCTCGATTGTTCCTGTTTCCTAGTTTTCCCGGTGTTGACCATTCTGCCTGCCCCTGACCCTGCCCCTGACCCTGACCCTGAGTCTGCTTGCCGTCCTGTACCTTTGCCCCACCTATCTGGATTACTGACCCCTGCCTGCCCTGGACCTGTCTTTACCTGCCCCTGTTTGATTCATAAACTGTTACTCCAATGTGATAATAAAAGGCCTATTTTGTTTGAATATATAAGGTGATGTGTAGGAACTGCAGTATTTCAGTGATATTTCTGCTGTGTGCAGCCTTGAAGAATCCAATGGGATGTTGCGACGCACTCTATGCTGAAGGCTCTGCTTGGTCAATCTGATGTCTGCAGTGGCTGTATAGCATGTACTGCGATACGGCCTCTGCAGAAGTCAGGGCATTTTATACTTCTTGCGATTAGCTGAGCAGAGCAGAGCTGTTGTGAAGGAAGTTTTCAAGGAAGCGAGTTTGTGTTTATACTAGAACCTCCTGCACCCAGCTACGGTCAACCAATCAGGTTAATGCAAAGCTATATGAGGCCTCCACACTCTTACAAAGTTTTATCATTTTATTGAACCTTTATTTAAAGTTAAACCCGGACCTTTAACCTTTTTCCGGCCGAACCCGGACGACGCTGGGCCAATTGTGCGCCGCCCAATGGGACTCCCAATCATGGGCGGTTGTGGTACAGCCCGATTCGGAGGGGTATTACTAGAGACGTTGGTTTCGTAAGCATGGTGAGTTATTCCAGAGGTCGATTCACTGAGGATTCGTTTTTTCTAAACTGCCTCATGTAATTCATTTTAGCGATCCATCCATTGTAGACATCCTTCCTGATAACAATGCCCCACATCCTGCTGATTTCAGCTGCTGGACCATATTTGCACTTCACTGTGTTTATGGATGAGAAAGTGAACTTGCCAAAAAGTTTAGTCAGGATGCTGCTTTGCGATCTATTGCCTAGGACAGGGCTCTCCAACCCGGTTCCTGGAGCGCTGCCATCCTGTACATTTTCACTCCAACCCGAATATAGTGCATCCGATTCTAATAATTAGCTGTTTGATAAACTGAATCAGGTTAGTTACAACTGGGGTTGGAGCGAAAACCTACAGGAAGGTAGCTCCAGGAACAGGGTTGGAGCGAAAACCTACAGGAAGGTAGCTCCAGGAACAGGGTTGGAGTTAAAACCTACAGGAAGGTAGCTCCAGGAACAGGGTTGGAGTTAAAACCTACAGGAAGGTAGCTCCAGGAACAGGGTTGGAGAGCCCTGACGTAGGACATCACGTAGGACGTCAACAACCAGCCAGGGTTTCAGTAATTAAATAAGCTATAGGCAATACTTTTTATTGCACATTTAGGCCTAGTTAAACTGATGCATTTGGTGATGTTCAGCTTCAGTTTACTGGCACTTTGAATAATAGCTTAGCTGTACTCATTGAGTGAATTTACAAGGCATTACTAAAATATAATCTATACGTACGGTTCTGACTGTCTCGCTGACTGCCCCGATCCGCTCTTTCCCTCGTCTGCTCCTCTTTTTTTCCGTTATAAAAACGCTAGCGTATTTTGGTCTTCGGTCTGTTGCGTGTAGAATAACTACTCATTAATAGCCCCCACCTTAGTGACATCGCAAGCCAAGACATGTAGAAACGCAGCATTGCATTAGCCTGTACATATTTTGATTACCGATGCACGGTTTTGACTGTCTGCCTGCTGGCCGACATGCCTACCTGTGCCCCTCCCATCTCTCTCTCTCCCTCGCTAACTCGCCCTTTCTTTGCTGTGAAAGATGAGAGCGTTTGGGTTCTCGAAGTAGACTACGGAAAATATTTTTCCTCCATTGCAAAAAAATAGAATTTTAGGAGTCGAGGAGTTGATTCCGAAGCTTGACACCCAGAAATGGGAGTCAACATCAGGAGTCGACTGGCAAGGAGTTGAGGAATCTATTCTTTTGGAGTCGACTACCCACCACTATACACAATTGTTTCTGTCTTGAGAGAGGATAAAAAAGGGTTTTCCAGCTGTTTATTTGAACCAACTTTATTCAAAATAGCTAAAGGGGACACAAGAAGTAAGCTAGCGACTCTAAGTAGCTAATTAGCCTACAACAAGTAACTTGGCTAAACTTTAACATTAGGTAGCTACTGTAGCTAGTCTAAACCAACATGTGCAACCACAGAAGTTGTTGATACTTCAAAATGGCCCGTTCCTATTATTAACAGCCATTATCATACTGCCTCATTTTGGTTTTAGTTTTCCTTATTATTCCATTGTGTAATTTTGCCTCCAGATATTCATTTTTTTTTTGCAGCAGTAGTCAAGGGCATAACTTTGGTTTTAGAAGTGGGGGGGACATAACCTGGCGGGGGGTCAGGGGGGGGTCCTCCCCAATAATTATTTTGGGTGTCTAAAGCTAATTTCCTGCATTTCTACACAATCCAATATGCCGTCTCTATTTAGAACAACAAAAAGTAAGCAAAAATGTTCACAGTCATCAAGCTAGGTAAGAGATCATTATTAAATATGTTTAAGTGATTGATAAGACTAAACTAGATTAAAGTTAATTCAATAATCAATATTATGTTGCACATTAAACCAAAAGCCTAACAAATGAACAACTCTTGAAAAACGGCAGACTTTTGATTATCTTTATTAAGACATCCTCTAGTTCAAATTTCAGCCCCCTGCACGCCGACCCCCACGCCGACCCCCACTGGTCTAGTCAATAACTAAAATCTCTCCCAACACAATTTCCATCCCAGTTTCCATTGTTTTAATTCCAAAGGAAAAGGTTTGGACCCCCCCCAATTGAAAAAATAAATAAAACACACACACCTCAAATATAGATTAACACACAGAAGCAGCAAACCCTCCATGTAATGAATCTCATAGGCCTAATACTGTAGTACTGTAGAGCTCTATTTACTTGCACACAATATAACTGGGTCGCCTTGTCCTGCCCCATGGGATCCACCACCCTGCAGCGCCCCAACCCAACACACCCCACTCAGCTTTAGGATCTTAGTGTGTTATGCCAAAGCCAGAGTGGCACCCCACAGGATCGCAAACCCCCAGGTCAGCACTGAGCAGCCCAGCAGCTAAGGATGGCCTAAAAAGGTATCTCCCATGACGTGGGCATGTTTTCAATACAGACTCCTTTAGTTGTACTGTATCATCCAGAGTAGATGAAAGTTACCCAGTATACCCTGAATCTTATAATACATCACATAGAGTAATACATAATGATCCCAGGCTGTGTCACAACCGGCCGTGATTGGGAGTCATAGGGCGGCGCACAATTGGCCCAGTGTCGTCCTGGTTTGGGTTTGGCCGGGGTAGACCGTCATTGTAAATAAGAATTTGTTCTTAACTGACTTGCCTACTTAAATAAAGGTTAAAAAAATATATATTTTTGACATTGTGGGCGGATAACCAACCTTCCAATTAATGGAAATGCATTTCTTAGCCGCTATAAATGCTTGGTTACACAGTTCCGTCAGATAACAGTATAAACATTTCCAAGCAAACAAAAACAGGGAGAATCTGTAGACATCCTGAAATGATATAACACTCTTTCCCAGGATTCAGCAAGCTTTCACAAAACTGTAACATATGCAAATATGTCGGCTTTTGTGTTTTACACATCCAGCAGAGGAATTATATTCTGAGTGCATGTAATTCAGTTTCACTGGCATATAGTACGTTCTATAGATGATCTGTATATCATCATAAATAGCTTCTAGCAGGTCTACATGTTTTGTGTCATTGGGAAAAGCCTCTTTTAAACCTCGATACAGTTTGTAGATCTGTTTTTGGAGGTTTGTCAGACTGTCCTGGTTTGTCCAGTGTTTACTGCACAGAGATAATAAAGTGTTGTATCTGCAAAAATTCACCTCAACTCCAGCACAGACGGGTCTTCCCTGTCTGTCTGTCTGACCTCACCTCCAGCACAGACGGGTCTTCCCTGTCTGTCTGTCTGACCTCACCTCCAGCACAGACGGGTCTTCCCTGTCTGTCTGTCTGACCTCACCTCCAACACAGACGGGTCTTCCCTGGCTGTCTGACCTCACCTCCAGCACAGACGGGTCTTCCCTGTCTGTCTGACCTCACCTCCAGCACAGACTGGTCTTCCCTGGCTGTCTGACCTCACCTCCAGCACAGACGGGTCTTCCCTGTCTTTCTGACCTCACCCCCAGCACAGATGGGTCTTCCCTGGCTGTCTGAGCTCACCTCCAGCACAGACTGGTCTTCCCTGGCTGCCTGACCTCACCTCCAGCACAGAAGGTCTTCCCTGTCTGTCTGACCTCCCCTCCAGCACAGATGGGTCTTCCCTGGCTGTCTGAGCTCATCTCCAGCACAGACTGGTCTTCCCTGGCTGCCTGACCTCACCTCCAGCACAGACGGGTCTTCCCTGTCTGTCTGACCTCCCCTCCAGCACAGACGGGTCTTCCCTGTCTGTCTGACCTCACCTCCAGCACAGACGGGTCTTCCCTGTCTGTCTGTCTGTCTGACCTCACCTCCAGCACAGACGGGTCTTCCCTGGCTGTCTGACCTCACCTCCAGCACAGACGGGTCTTCCCTGTCTGTCTGACCTCACCTCCAGCACAGACTGGTCTTCCCTGTCTGTCTGACCTCACAGATGGGTCTTCCAGCAGCTCACCTCCAGCACAGACTGGTCTTCCTGGCTGGTCTTCCCTGTCTGTCTGACCTCCCCTCCAGCACAGACTGGTCCTCCCTGGCTGTCTGACCTCACCTCCAGCACAGACTGGTCCTCCCTGGCTGTCTGACCTCACCTCCAGCACAGACTGGTCCTCCCTGGCTGTCTGACCTCACCTCCAGCACAGACTGGTCCTCCCTGGCTGTTTGACCTCACCTCCAGCACAGACTGGTCCTCCCTGGCTGTCTGACCTCCCCTCCAGCACAGACTGGTCCTCCCTGGCTGTCTGACCTCACCTCCAGCACAGACTGGTCCTCCCTGGCTGTCTGAGCTCACCTCCAGCACAGACTGGTCCTCCCTGGCTGTCTGACCTCACCTCCAGCACAGACTGGTCCTCCCTGGCTGTTTGACCCTGCTAGGACTCCTGTCACCATGTGATCCTGCTAAGAGGAGGAGCAGAGTGTTGTGTACTGACTGTTCACAATGACAGTGAAGCCTGTAGAGCTGGTTATACTGTGTCAGTGTGAAAGTAGGGAATTAGCTGACAGATCAATAACTTTACATTGCTATACAGACTAATTAAAACTCACATTGCACAAAAAAATAATAATTTGGCCGCTGGTTTCGTCATTTGATTCAGGTCTAGCTTGATGGAGGCAAAATAATTGCTAACATTAGTTAACTTTTGGCCAGCTCTCTCACTAATGGCACATCAACTGGCAAAATCTAGCCAAGTTAATTTACTTCTGTTGAAATGGGAGAAAAAAAAAAAAACATACAAAATATTTCCATATTTCCAACAGCTGTTAGATAGCAATATGAGGTGGCTATTATTTGACAGATTGCTAGAGGCTAGAACTGACCTGGAGGTGGTAGCCTCACCTCAGTCAAGATGAGATGAAACATTCCATAACGTTACATGTTATTTACAATAGTAGCTCTGCACTGCGAATAAACACTAGTTTGTTTAATTGTTTGTTAAACTTAAAAACAGATTGCAAAACAGCTGGGAAGAAGTGTTTGATGTACCGATTCCATGGCACAGAGTTGATATATAAAACGTTGCAAGATTCAAGACTTTGTGCTTTTCAGCTAAAATGATTGTACAGAATTCTTGCAACCAACAAAATGTTGAATATTTGGGGCATACAATCATCGCAGGTCTTTGTGCCGGTATCACCCTCAGGTAGCCTGTTTCTGGTCTCAGGTTCAGGAATGAGGGAAAAGGCATTCATCTAAAATTGACCCTAGAAATAAAATTGTTGAGAGATTTAGAGAGATTTAGAACTGGAGATAAGTGGGAGTGAAGTTGCTGTGCGGGGGGGTTGAAAGATGGTCAAAGATAAAAGTTAAAATTATGTCCAAAGAAACAAATAATACAAAATTTGAAACCCCCCCACACACACACACACACACACACACACACACACACACACACCCACACACACACACACACACACACACACACACACACACACACACACACACACACACACACACACACACACACACACACACACACACACACACACACACACACACACACACACACACACACACACCAGATCTGCCTTTCCTGTCCCCTGTGCTTTAAAACACACATAGACATACACAAGTCGCTGGTTTGGGTCCCAGATTCGACTGGGTGGGGGTTCTGTCGATGTGCCCTTGAGTGGGATACTTGACCCTGGTTGCTCCTGTGGGTCGCTCTGGATGGGAGTGTCTGCTAGATGACCGACTTCACTGCAGGTAGATTGTATGTCTTAAAATTCAATCAATTATCAAACAAAACAAATATTGATTGGATGGATGAATTGATAAGTGATGGTCTGCTTTGGTCTAATAGGTGAGAGAGAGAGAGAGAGAGAGAGAGAGAGAGAGAGAGAGAGAGAGAGAGAGAAGAGGAAGGGAGAGACTGTATATATACGTAATATGACATTTGTAATGTCTTTATTGTTTTGAAACTTCTGTATGTGTAATGTTTACTGTTAATTTTAACATGTTTCCCATGCCAATAAAGCCCCTTGAATTGAATTGAATTGAGAGAGAGAGAGGGAGAGAGAGAGAGAGAGAGAGAGAGAGAGAGAGCGAGAGAAAGAGAGAGAGAGACAGAGAGAGAGAGAGAGGGAGATGGAGGAACATTTAGAATTGTAAATAGAGTTCTCCTCCTCTGTGTCGTAGGCAGTTGCTGCAGCATGTGATCTGGGCCACTATCCTCTATATATCCTAGCTGGACCATTACTTTCACATACATTATCTGGCACATTTAAATGAGGGGATACTCGGCCAATTTAGGCAGGACATTTATTTTCATTTGGAAAAATAAAGATATCATTCTTTATTAATATGATTGTTTTCCGCCCTCCTCTCTGCATTTCACTAATAACATTAAGATGTGTGACCCAGGGTGCATTAATATGAGGCGTTATGGAGAACGGCCTTTTAGGGGCGTATATCACAGTATACCAGCCCATAACTCATACAGCGGTCTTCGGGAGGGTGTGTACATTTATCACACACAAACACACACCGAAAAGCACTCACATCCTCCTGCTAATACACACACACGTGCACAAACCCAGTCATAATAAATGACAGTTGAAGTGTAACAAGGGGAGGAGGATGAACTACTGGGTGAGTGTTTGCAATCTTTTTGTCCCGTTTAAAATTGATACATCCTTCACATGGAAGTGTCCACATGATAATGGGATGAAGACATATCTGTGAATAGTTAAGGGCAGATTGTCTCTCGCTGTGTGTGTGTGCGTGCGTGCGTGCGTGTGTGTGTGTGTGTGTGTGTGTGTGTGTGTGTGTGTGTGTGTGTGTGTGTGTGTGTGTGTGTGTGTGTGTGTGTGTGTGTGTGTGTGTGTGTGTGTGTGTGTGTGTGTGTGTGTGTGTGTGTAGAGTTTGGGGGAGATTGTTTTAGAGGGGAGGAACAGACCTCATTATGAACTCATACATAATCTGGAGAGAAGAGGGTCCGAGCTGAGCTACCGCTACTGACGATAAACACATAAACCGCAACCACTTTACCAGACGACACAGGACAGTGTGTGTGTGTGTGTGTGTGTGTGTGTCTCCTACAGGAACTGCTAGATTGAGAGTGCATCACAGCGCTGTTTATGTAGAGAACTAGAGGCGCTGTTGTTTCCCTGTCTCAGAGCTCATTCATCACTGAGAGAGGTTCTGTTTATGTAGAAAACTAGAGGCACTGTTGTTTCCCTGTCTCAGAGCTCATTCATCACTGACAGAGGTTCTGTTTATGTAGAGAACTAGAGGCGCTGTTGTTTCCCTGTCTCAGAGCTCATTCATCACTGAGAGAGGTTCTGTTTATGTAGAGAACTAGAGGCGCTGTTGTTTCCCTGTCTCAGAGCTCATTCATCACTGAGAGAGGTTCTGTTTATGTAGAGAACTAGAGCGCTGTTGTTTCCCTGTCTGCTCATTCATCACTGAGAGGTTCTGAGAACTAGAGGTGCTGTTGTTTCCCTGTCTCATTCATCACTGAGAGAGGTTCTGTTTATGTAGAAAACTAGAGGCGCTGTTGTTTCCCTGTCTCAGAGCTCATTCATCACTGAGAGAGGTTCTGTTTATGTAGAGAACTAGAGGTGCTGTTGTTTCCCTGTCTCAGAGCTCATTCATCACTGAGAGAGGTTCTGTTTATGTAGAGAACTAGAGGTGCTGTTGTTTCCCTGTCTCAGAGCTCATTCATCACTGAGAGAGGTTCTGTTTATGTAGAAAACTAGAGGTGCTGTTGTTTCCCTGTCTCAGAGCTCATTCATCACTGAGAGAGGTTCTGTTTATGTAGAAAACTAGAGGCGCTGTTGTTTCCCTGTCTCAGAGCTCATTCATCACTAAGACAGGTTCTGTTTATGTAGAGAACTAGAGGCGCTGTTGTTTCCCTGTCTCAGAGCTCATTCATCACTGAGAGAGGTTCTGTTTATGTAGAGAACTAGAGGCGCTGTTGTTTCCCTGTCTCAGAGCTCATTCATCACTGAGAGAGGTTCTGGATACACAGTAGCATAGAAAAAGAGCTTCTCCTGTTCAACTCCTCACATCCTGCTGTTTTATAATGTGTTTATACTAGAACCTCCTGCACCCAGCTACTGTCAACCAATCAGGTTAATGCAGAGCTATATGGAGCCCTCTACACTCTTACAAAGTTTTAACATTTAATTTAACCTTTATTTAACCTTTATTTAACCTTTATTTAACCAGGCAAGTCAGTTAAGAACAAATTCTTATTTACAATGACGGCCTACCAAAAGGCAAAAGGCCTCCTGCTGGGACAGGGGCCTGGGATTAAAGAAAATAAATAAATACAATATAAATACAGGACAAAACACACATCACAACAAGAGAGACAACACAACATTACCTAAAGAGAGACCCAAGACAACAACATAGCAAGGCTGCAACACATGACAACACAACATGGTAGCAACACAACATAACAACAACATGGTAGCAACACAACATAACAACAACATGGTAGCAACACAACATGACAACAACATAGTAGCAACACAACATGACAACAACATGGTAGCAACACAACATAACAACAACATGGTAGCAACACAACATGGTTGCATCACAAAACATGGTACAAACATTATTGGGCAAAAAGGGCAAGAAGGTAGAGACAACAATACATCACACAAAGCAGCCACCACTGTCAGTAAGAGTGTCCATGTTTGAGTCTTTGAATGAAGTGGGGAGGAGAGAGAGAGAAGCGAGAGGATGAAAATTAAGAAATTGAGGATTTTAATAATAAAGTAGCACTTAAAAAAAAAAAATGAATTTCCATTTTTACTTTATTCTTTATCTGTGGAGCAGAATGACGCAGCAACACAACTCTATTCTCTATCTGTGGAGCAGAATGACGCAGCAACACAACTCATTTTTACTTTATTCTTTATCTGTGGAGCAGAATGACGCAGCAACACAACTCTATTCTTTATCTGTGGAGCAGAATGACGCAGCAACACAACTCTCTTCTTTATCTGTGGAGCAGAATGACGCAGCAACACAACTCTATTCTTTATCTGTGGAGCAGAATGACGCAGCAACACAACTCTATTCTTTATCTGTGGAGCAGAATGACGCAGCAACACAACTCTCTTCTTTATCTGTGGAGCAGAATGACGCAGCAACACAACTCTATTCTTTATCTGTGGAGCAGAATGACGCAGCAACACAACTCTCTTCTTTATCTGTGGAGCAGAATGACGCAGCAACACAACTCTCTTCTTTATCTGTGGAGCAGAATGACGCAGCAACACAACTCTCTTCTTTATCTGTGGAGCAGAATGACGCAGCAACACAACTCTATTCTTTATCTGTGGAGCAGAATGACGCAGCAACTCAACTCTATTCTTTATCTGTGGAGCAGAATGACGCAGCAACACAACTCTATTCTTTATCTGTGGAGCAGAATGACGCAGCAACACAACTCTCTTCTTTATCTGTGGAGCAGAATGACACAGCAACACAACTCTATTCTTTATCTGTGGAGCAGAATGATGCAACAGGAGACATATGCAGTGTACAGACAGTGGCTACAGTATAATGGACACAGGCTTGCTGAACTTACACATCACATCTTCCAGAGTGTTTGGCCTGTGTTAAGCTGAGGCTTGTTCAAAGCTCCTAAATAAAATAAGATTTCCTATTCTCTTCTGGCTGGTGGTCCTGAACAGTCAGGCTCGTACCCTGAATCTCAACATCCAGCGTGCGCAGACAGACGGACGGACAGACAGACAGACGGACGGACAGGCAGGCAGGCAGACAGACAGGCAGACAGGCAGGCAGGCAGGCAGACAGACAGACAGACAGACAGACAGACAGACAGACAGACAGACAGACAGACAGACAGACAGACAGACAGACAGACAGACAGACAGACACAGATATGTCCTAGTGGATGATGTGATGTCCTCAGGGGGTGACTCTGTGTGACAGCGGTGAAGCGTGACAGGTATGACAGCAGTAGTTTAACCTGAGGTCATCGTTCATGCACCTGACATCAGATTGATGTTATACAATTTGCTGGGCTGCGTTTTGGAACGGTAGGCAAAGCGTATCTGACTAGTTAAGTTGGGGGGGTCTGTCAGGGCACATTGTGTCTGTTCTGTGGCTGAGGTGAACGTCTTTGAGAGGAGATGAGGGTTTACTTGTTTTTTGGACTGTTTTTACAAACAGAGACATCAGCTCAGGTCAGTGGATCATCCACATCCATATACACCTTATAGCCCCGACAGGAGAAGTGCAGGCTGGTGAACCCTGTTACTAACAATCACATAGTTGGGTTAGACACACACACACACACACACACACACACACACACACACACACTCGCACGGACACACACACACTCACACGGACACACACACACACACACACACACACACACACACACACACACACACACACACACACACACACACACACACACACACACACACACACACACACACACACACACACACACACACACACACACACACACACACACACACACACACACAGACACACGCACGTACCCACACACACACACACACACCTTGCCACATAAACAGGTCTAGACATGTCGTACCATGACAGGATAACAGCTCAATCAAAAAACAAACATCACTCACACATAGACAAACATCACTCACACACAGACAAACATCACTCACACAGACAAACATCACTCACACAGACAAACATCACTCACAGATAGACAAACATCACTCACACAGACACACATCACTCACACACAGACACACATCCCTCACACAGACAAACATCACTCACACACAGACAAACATCACTCACACAGACAAACATCACTCACAGATAGACAAACATCACTCACACAGACACACATCACTCACACACAGACACCTATCCCTCACACAGACAAACATCACTCACACACAGACAAACATCACTCACACAGACAAACATCACTCACACAGACACACATCACTCACACACAGACACATATCCCTCACACAGACAAACATCCCTCACACACAGACAAACATCACTCATACATAGACAAACATCACTCACACACAGACAAACATCACTCACACATAGACAAACATCACCCACACACAGACAAACATCACTCACATAGACAAACATCACTCACATAGACAAACATCACTCACTCATAGACAAACATCACTCACACAGACAAACATCACTCACACAGACAAACATCACTCACACAAACAAACATCACTCACAGATAGACAAACATCACTCACACAGACAAACATCACTCACACACAGACACATATCCCTCACACAGACAAACATCACTCACACATAGACAAACATCACTCACACATAGACAAACATCACTCACACACAGACACACATCACTCACACACAGACAAACATCACTCACACACAGACAAACATCACTCACATAGACAAACATCACAATAACATGAATAACTCACATGTCCTAATGAGGAGACCTATCTCTCTGTTGTCTCTCCCACTTTCACTGATGGGAGTGTGTGTGTGTGTGTGTTTGTGTGTGCGTGCGTGTGTGTGTGCTTTGCAGCACTCTTCACTATGTGTGTGTAGAATATATCCTTGAATCCATCTTTATTGTCCATAGCAGATGGAACATTGCCTTTATCTTTACCTCAGAAGTAGGCAGAACGTATCATTTTCACTTCACACATAATGGGGTTTTATGTCAGAATATTTTATACAGGCCGAGCCATTCCAAAGTGGTTGAATTGAAAATGTCTTATCATTTTGAAGCTTATTGAAAGTAGCTAGACAATTTCAGTCAAACAGTTCTCACAAAGAAGTTAAGTTTCCCTGCAATTAGGCCAGTCGTTTGATCAAATGTAGGTAAAGAAATACTATAGGTTACAAATGTATTGTCCATTTTCATGGACGTTCATGAAATACTGTCGAACCATGTGTCTGTTGCCATTATTTCAATGAGACTGTAACGCGATTCGTCTTCCTCTGACGAGGAGTATGAAGGATCGGACCAATAGGCAGCGTGGAACGTGTCCATGTTGATATTTAATAACACTGAACACAAAAAACTAAATAACAAGAGAACGACCGAAAACTAAACAGTTGTGTCTGGTGACACAGAGACAGAAAACAATCACCCACAACTAAAATGGGGAAAACAGGCTGCCTAAGTATGATTCTCAATCAGAGACAACGACCGTTGGAATGGTTAGTACCGCACGCACACACACGCACGCACGCACGCACGCACGCACGCACGCACGCACGCACACACACACACACACACACACACACACACACACACACACACACACCATGCGGCCAGCACGGCAAAGTCATCTCAATATTTTTTCTGCGGCTCCAAGTTAGTTTGGCAAGGTCGATGTTAGAGACGAGAAGATACTGGGCTGTATGTATATATATACTTATTTATAATTTTATGTTTAACAAACACACGTTTTTCTCCCTGTTATATCCATACTGCTAGCATAATTACTGTTACAATTATAATTTTATTTCCTTTTCTATTTTAGTTGTTTGCAGAATGTGGAGAGGGCTACCACATCGGCTGCTTTGCCAAATTTCACCAGAAGGGGGCACTGAAGCTCCACAGAATGATCCCCCTTCTCTCTCTCTCTCTCTCTCTCTCTCTCTCTCTCTCTGTCTCTCTCGTCTTTCATTCTGAGTCCGACATACAGGCGAACAGACACACTCATCCACACTTGCACACACTCATCCACACTTGCGTATGACACACACATTGCTGAATCGTGTGTTTGATTCCAGGTCAGTGTTTATTCATGGCATTTTTTTATTTTGTTCTCCCAGTAACCAAATGGAGGTTCTCCCTTTACAAATGGCCTGCGCTTGATCACATACCCTCACACTGATTACACACACCTGCACCAAAATGCTTGGGAGCAGGAGGGCAAACAGCACGCAAACACAGTCACACACGTACACACTCCCTCCAGTGCTTAGTGAAACCAGTATGCGCACGCAAACGCAGTCACACACACACTCCCTCCAGTGCTTAGTGAAAACAGTATGCGCACAAACGCAGTCACACACATCCAGTGCTTAGTGAAAACAGTATGCGCACGCAAACGCAGTCACACACACACTCCCTCCAGTGCTTAGTGAAAACAGTATGCGCACAAACGCAGTCACACACATCCAGTGCTTAGTGAAAACAGTATGCGCACGCAAACGCAGTCACACACACACTCCCTCCAGTGCTTAGTGAAAACAGTATGCGCACGCAAACGCAGTCACACACACACTCCCTCCAGTGCTTAGTGAAAACAGTATGCGCACAAATGCAGTCACACACACACTCCCTCCAGTGCTTAGTGAAAACAGTATGCGCACGCAAACGCAGTCACACACACACTCCCTCCAGTGCTTAGTGAAAACAGTATGCGCACAAACGCAGTCACACACATCCAGTGCTTAGTGAAAACAGTATGCGCACAAATGCAGTCACACACACACTCCCTCCAGTGCTTAGTGAAAACAGTATGCGCACGCAAACGCAGTCACACACACACTCCCTCCAGTGCTTAGTGAAAACAGTATGCGCACAAACGCAGTCACACTCCCTCCAGTGCTTAGTGAAAACAGTATGCGCACAAATGCAGTCACACACACACTCCCTCCAGTGCTTAGTGAAAACAGTATGCGCACAAACGCAGTCACACACATCCAGTGCTTAGTGAAAACAGTATGCGCACGCAAACGCAGTCACACACACACTCCCTCCAGTGCTTAGTGAAAACAGTATGCGCACAAACGCAGTCACACACATCCAGTGCTTAGTGAAAACAGTATGCGCACGCAAACGCAGTCACACACACACTCCCTCCAGTGCTTAGTGAAAACAGTATGCGCACGCAAACGCAGTCACACACACACTCCCTCCAGTGCTTAGTGAAAACAGTATGCGCACGCAAACGCAGTCACACACACACTCCCTCCAGTGCTTAGTGAAAACAGTATGCGCACGCAAACGCAGTCACACACACACTCCCTCCAGTGCTTAGTGAAAACAGTATGCGCACAAACGCAGTCACACACACACTCCCTCCAGTGCTTAGTGAAAACAGTATGCGCACGCAAACGCAGTCACACACACACTCCCTCCAGTGCTTAATGATTTGGAATGGTAATGTATTGAAACAGTGTGGCGAGGCAGAGTTAGTTTAACAATAGTGGAGAGAGCAGAGTTAGTTTAACAATAGTGGAGAGAGCAGAGTTAGTTTAACAATAGTGGAGAGAGCAGAGTTAGTTTAACAACAGTGGAGAGAGCAGAGTTAGTTTAACAACAGTGGACAGAGCAGAGTTAGTTTAACAACAGTGGAGAGAGCAGAGTTAGTTTAAGAGCAGTGGAGAGAGCTATGTCTCTGGCTGTGTCTGTTTCTGTCCCTGTGGTGTGTCTGTCTCTGTCTCTGTGATGTCTCTGTCTCTGTCTCTGTCTCTGTGGTGTCTCTGTTTCTGTGGTGTCTCTCTCTCTGTCTCTGTCTCTGCCTCTGTGGTGTCTCTGTTGTGTCTCTGTCTCTGTGGTGTCTCTGTTGTGTCTCTCTCTGTGGTGTCTCTGTCTCTGTCTCTGTTGTGTCTCTGTCTCTGTGGTGTCTCTGTCTCTGTCTCTGTGGTGTCTCTGTCTCTGTCTCTCTGGTGTCTCTGTCTCTGTGGTGTCTCTGTCTCTGTGGTGTCTCTGTCTCTGTCTCTGTCTCTATCTCTGTCTCTGTCTCTGTGGTGTCTCTGTCTCTGTGATGTCTCTGTCTCTGTCTCTGTCTCTGTGGTGTCTCTGTCTCTGTGGTGTCTCTCTCTCTGTGGTGTCTCTGTTCTGTCTCTGCCTCTGTGGTGTCTCTGTTGTGTCTCTGTCTCTGTGGTGTCTCTGTTGTGTCTCTGTCTCTGTGGTGTCTCTGTCTCTGTGATGTCTCTGTCTCTGTCTCTGTCTCTGTCTCTGTGGTGTCTCTGTTTCTGTGGTGTCTCTCTCTCTGTCTCTGTCTCTGCCTCTGTGGTGTCTCTGTTGTGTCTCTGTCTCTGTGGTGTCTCTGTTGTGTCTCTCTCTGTGGTGTCTCTGTCTCTGTCTCTGTTGTGTCTCTGTCTCTGTGGTGTCTCTGTCTCTGTCTCTGTGGTGTCTCTGTCTCTGTCTCTCTGGTGTCTCTGTCTCTGTGGTGTCTCTGTCTCTGTGGTGTCTCTGTCTCTGTCTCTGTCTCTATCTCTGTCTCTGTCTCTGTGGTGTCTCTGTCTCTGTGATGTCTCTGTCTCTGTCTCTGTCTCTGTGGTGTCTCTGTCTCTGTGGTGTCTCTCTCTCTGTGGTGTCTCTGTCTCTGTCTCTGCCTCTGTGGTGTCTCTGTTGTGTCTCTGTCTCTGTGGTGTCTCTGTTGTGTCTCTGTCTCTGTGGTGTCTCTGTCTCTGTCTCTATCTTTGTCTCTGTCTCTGTGGTGTCTCTGTCTCTGTGGTGTCTGTCTCTGTGGTGTCTCTGTCCCTGTCTCTATCTCTGTCTCTGTGGTGTCTCTGTCTCTGTGGTGTCTCTGTCTCTGTGGTGTCTCTGTCTCTGTCTTTGTGGTGTCTCTGTCTCTGTCTCTGTTTCTATTGGGCTGTTTTCTGCCTGTGTTAGTTGTTTCCCTTTCAAGGTTTTGCTTTCCTGAACTCTTTCTCTCCGTCTTAGAGTACTCCTGCTGTGTTTTATTTGTGTGTGTGCGTTTGTGTGTGTGGAGTGTGTGTATGTGTGTGTGTGTGTGTATGTGTGTGTGTGTGTGTATGTGTGTGTGTGTGTGTGTGTGTGTTTGTGTGTGCCTGCAGTATGAACCAGACCTGGTGCAATGCAGATCTTTTTGAGCCATTCGTTGTGTTGTAGTGCTGACCAACAATTCACTTCCACTGTTTGTATTTGCTGTCTCTGTCACACACTTCAAAAGAGTCAGAACAACACACAAACCAATGAGAGCCATGTGAGAGCCTGGCTATACCCAGAAGCCACTGTTTTTGGCACACACACGCACGCACGCACGCACACACACACACACACACACACACACACACACACACACACACACACACACACACACACACACACACACACACACACACACGGTCACACACACAGTGAAAGGGAGGCTGTGTGTTTGGCAGGACACAGAGATCCAGGATTATACACACGGCCCCTGATGCAGGCGGTACTCCACTCATAATCCTGTTTGATTTGCCTTCAAAAAAGACAGAGGAAAAGAGGGAGAAAGACATACAAATATTAATTTAATCAGCACTCAGCATGCAGTGTTCCTTCTCTCTTTTCAGTCAGTCAGTCTGCCTGTCAGTGTGTGTGTGTGTGTGTGTGTGTGTGTGTGTGTGTGTGTGTGTGTGTGTGTGTGCGTGCGTGTGTGTGTGTGCGTGTGTGTGCGTGTGTTGCTGTCCAGTTCCAAACCCTGTCATCCTGGATGTTTGGGGTCAGTCCAGTTCCAAACCCTGTCATCCTGGATGTTTGGGGTCAGTCCAGTTCCAAACCCTGTCATCCTGGTTGTTTGGGTTCAGTCCAGTTCCAAACCCTGTCATCCTGGATGTTTGGGGTCAGTCCAGTTCCAAACCCTGTCATCCTGGATGTTTGGGGTCAGTCCAGTTCCAAACCCTGTCATCCTGGATGTTTGGGGTCAGTCCAGTTCCAAACCCTGTCATCCTGGATGTTTGGGGTCAGTCCAGTTCCATACCCTGTCATCCTGGTTGTTTGTGGTCAGTCCAGTTCCAAACCCTTTCATCCTGGATGTTTGGGGTCAGTCCAGTTCCAAACCCTGTCATCCTGGATGTTTGGGGTCAGTCCAGTTCCAAACCCTGTCATCCTGGTTGTTTGGGTTCAGTCCAGTTCCAAACCCTGTCATCCTGGATGTTTGGGGTCAGTCCAGTTCCAAACCCTGTCATCCTGGATGTTTGGGGTCAGTCCAGTTCCAAACCCTGTCATCCTGGTTGTTTGGGGTCAGTCCAGTTCCAAACCCTTTCATCCTGGATGTTTGGGGTCAGTCCAGTTCCAAACCCTGTCATCCTGGATGTTTGGGGTCAGTCCAGTTCCAAACCCTGTCATCCTGGTTGTTTGGGTTCAGTCCAGTTCCAAACCCTGTCATCCTGGATGTTTGGGGTCAGTCCAGTTCCAAACCCTGTCATCCTGGATGTTTGGGGTCAGTCCAGTTCCAAACCCTGTCATCCTGGTTGTTTGGGTTCAGTCCAGTTCCAAACCCTGTCATCCTGGATGTTTGGGGTCAGTCCAGTTCCAAACCCTGTCATCCTGGTTGTTTGGGTTCAGTCCAGTTCCAAACCCTGTCATCCTGGATGTTTGGGGTCAGTCCAGTTCCAAACCCTGTCATCCTGGTTGTTTGGGGTCAGTCCAGTTCCAAACCCTGTCATCCTGGTTGTTTGGGGTCAGTCCAGTTCCAAACCCTGTCATCCTGGTTGTTTGGGGTCAGTCCAGTTCCAAACCCTGTCATCCTGGTTGTTTGGGGTCAGTCCAGTTCCAAACCCCTCATATTCAGATGTCCTCCAGCCATATTTCAGAAAAGCAACACAGACAAACTATAAACAACATGATTGTAACAAAATGACAGAAAGAGAAGACATCAATGTGTATAGAAAATACAGCTTTTAAACTAGATCAGTTGTGCTGTACGTCTAAACTGTAGACATTTGGCTCTCCACATTAGGCCATTTAGCCGTAATTATTCAAATATCACGTTCTCACTAATAAACTCTACACCAGCTCTAAGATGGGTCTGTTCTTTCGTCTAGGGATGTGACAAATGTAAAATTGTTCTTAACGTTTAAACGATAAGAAAAACAAATCATAAAATCATGTGAATTTACATTACAAATATGATCCTGCATATGACCCAACGATGTACACTATATAAACTATTGGTATGACCGACCGATAGGGGGCAATGCAGTTCAATGTAGCTCAGTCCTGGCTACCTACCAGACGACGCTCATCTTACTGCTGTCCCCCACCCACTCAACAACCATGGTAGTTTATGCTATTTTAGGTTCTCTCTCTGCTGTGTGCCTCTCCTCCATGTTCTCAGTTATCAGTCCATGGGACTTCATGTCCCACTTCTCATCAATGTGATGTATGCCAGCGCGTTCATAGACTGTTGTTAATTAACGCCAGTATGGTGTTTGAGAGCGCGCGCTTTTAACTTGCAGAGCAATCATTGTACAATTTCTCCATCCATGCCTTCACGGTTTTCTCCATCCATGCCTTCACGGTTTTCTCCATCCATGCCTTCACGGTTTTCTCCATCCATGCCTTCACGGTTTTCTCCATCCATGCCTTCACTGTTTTCTCCATCCATGCCTTCACGGTTTTCTCCATCCATGCCTTCACGGTTTTCTCCATCCATGCCTTCACGGTTTTCTCCATCCATGCCTTCACGGTTTTCTCCATCCATGCCTTCACGGTTTTCTCCTTCCATGCCTTCACGGTTTTCTCCATCCATGCCTTCACGGTTTTCTCCTTCCCGACACGTTGTTGTCTGGTTCTAGATATTCCATCATGGCAGTAAATCCTTTACCGTTGACAATGGCGGCATCAACTGCAATCATTTCGGTAATCAACGCTGTACGTTTGTTACTCGCTTATCGCCCTGCTGCCAGCAATGCGTCTCACTGTGAATCCCTTTCGGATGGTTAAAGCATTTCACCTGTACTGTCACTGTAGCTCAATTCCACCTGTAATGTCACTGCAGCTCAATTCCACCTGTACTGTCACTGTAGCTCAATTCCACCTGTACTGTCACTGTAGCTCAATTCCACCTGTAGTGTCACTGTAGCTCAATTCCACCTGTACTGTCACTGTAGCTCAATTCCACCTGTACTGTCACTGCAGCTCAATTTCACCTGTACTGTCACTGTAGCTCAATTTCACCTGTAGTGTCACTGTAGCTCAATTCCACCTGTACTGTCACTGCAGCTCAATTCCACCTCGCAAAGTTTGCATTTACGCACTTCGGCACCTTCTCATTTAATTCCTCAATGTTTTGCCGTACAGGGCTTTGCTGCTGTCTCTTCCCTGTATCGTTCGCTGACATTTTTCCAAACGTTAATGACGGCGAAGTGCGTAGCATTTTATATCCGTGGCAAATTGATACAGCGTTGTTGGGTTAGGTATTTGTAAAACAAAAATATTAGTCAATTTATACTACATTGTGATTTACATTTTGGGGGATTTTTTCTGAACGTTAACGACCCCTATTTCATTTAAATGTTTAAATATTTAGTTATAATATATTTCCTATTCTCCTGCTCTCATTTATTTATTCTGTTATCTTGCTTTAATACTCCCCCCACCACCACCACACACACACACTCTCTCTCTCTCTCTCTCTCTCTCTCTCTCTCTCTCTCTCTCTCTCTCTCTCTCTCTCTCTCTCTCTCTCTCTCTCTCTCTCTCTCTCTCTCTCTCTCTCTCTCTCTCTCTCTCTCTCTCTCTCTCAGTGAGGCAGACACCTCAAGGACACAGCAGCGTTGATAGAGGTAGGTTAACCTGTGTGGTTAATAAAATGAATAACATCCTCAGCCCCTGGTTCAGAGAGAATCAATCAGACCCTGTTTTTATGGAATATTCATAGAGGATGTTACATTTACATTTACATTTAAGTCATTTAGCAGACGCTCTTATCCAGAGCGACTTACAAATTGGTGCATTCACCTTATGACATCCAGTGGAACAGTAGTGCATCTAAATCTTTTAAGGGGGGGGGAGTGGGTGAGAGGGATTACTTTATCCTATCCTAGGTATTCCTTAAAGAGGTGGGGTTTCAGGTGTCTCCGGAAGGTGGTGATTGACTCCGCTGTCCTGGCGTAGTGAGGGAGTTTGTTCCACCATTGGGGGGCCAGAGCAGCGAACAGTTTTGACTGGGCTGAGCGGGAACTGTACTTCCTCAGTGGTAGGGAGGCGAGCAGGCCAGAGGTGGATGAACGCAGTGCCCTTGTTTAGGTGTAGGGCCTGATCAGAGCCTGGAGGTACTGAGGTGCCGTTCCCCTCACAGCTCCGTAGGCAAGCACCATGGTCTTGTAGCGGATGCGAGCTTCAACTGGAAGCCAGTGGAGAGAGCGGAGGAGCGGGGTGACGTGAGAGAACTTGGGAAGGTTAAACACCAGACGGGCTGCGGCGTTCTGGATGAGTTGTAGGGGTTTAATGGCACAGGCAGGGAGCCCAGCCAACAGCGAGTTGCAGTAATCCAGACGGGAGATGACGAGTGCCTGGATTAGGACCTGCGCTGCTTCCTGTGTGAGGCAGGGTCGTACTCTGCGGATGTTGTAGAGCATGAACCTACAGGAACGGGCCACCGCCTTGATGTTAGTTGAGAACGACAGGGTGTTGTCCAGGATCACGCCAAGGTTCTTAGCGCTCTGGGAGGAGGACACAATGGAGTTGTCAACCGTGATGGCGAGATCATGGAACGGGCAGTCCTTCCCGGGAGGAAGAGCAGCTCCGTCTTGCCGAGGTTCAGCTTGAGGTGGTGATCCGTCATCCACACTGATATGTCTGCCAGACATGCAGAGATGCGATTCGCCACCTGGTCATCAGAAGGGGAAAGGAGAAGATTAATTGTGTGTCGTCTGCATAGCAATGATAGGAGAGACCATGTGAGGTTATGACAGAGCCAAGTGACTTGGTGTATAGCGAGAATAGGAGAGGGCCTAGAACAGAGCCCTGGGGACACCAGTGGTGAGAGCACGTGGTGTGGAGACGGATTCTCGCCATGCCACCTGGTAGGAGCGACCTGTCAGGTAGGACGCAATCCAAGCGTGGGTCGCGCCGGAGATGCCCAACTCGGAGAGGGTGGAGAGGAGGATCTGATGGTTCACAGTATCGAAGGCAGCCGATAGGTCTAGAAGGATGAGAGCAGAGGAGAGAGAGTTAGCTTTAGCAGTGCGGAGCGCCTCCGTGATACAGAGAAGAGCAGTCTCAGTTGAATGACTAGTCTTGAAACCTGACTGATTTGGATCAAGAAGGTCATTCTGAGAGAGATAGCGGGAGACCTGGCCAAGGACGGCACGTTCAAGAGTTTTGGAGAGAAAAGAAAGAAGGGATACTGGTCTGTAGTTGTTGACATCGGAGGGATCGAGTGTAGGTTTTTTCAGAAGGGGTGCAACTCTCGCTCTCTTGAAGACGGAAGGGACGTAGCCAGCGGTCAGGGATGAGTTGATGAGCGAGGTGAGGTAAGGGAGAAGGTCTCGGAAATGGTCTGGAGAAGAGAGGAGGGGATAGGGTCAAGCGGGCAGGTTGTTGGGCGGCCGGCCGTCACAAGACGCGAGATTTCATCTGGAGAGAGGGAGAAAGAGGTCAGAGCACAGGGTAGGGCAGTGTGAGCAGAACCAGCGGTGTCGTTTGACTTAGCAAACGAGGATCGGATGTCGTCGACCTTCTTTTCAAAATGGTTGACGAAGTCATCTGCAGAGAGGGAGGAGGGGGAGGGGAGGAGGATTCAGGAGGGAGGAGAAGGTTGCAAAGAGCTTCCTAGGGTTAGAGGCAGATGCTTGGAATTTAGAGTGGTAGAAAGTGGCTTTAGCAGCAGAGAGAGAAGAGGAAAATGTAGAGAGGAGGGAGTGAAAGGATGTCAGGTCCGCAGGGAGGCAAGTTTTCCTCCATTTCCGCTCGGCTGCCCGGAGCCCTGTTCTGTGAGCTCGCAATGAGTCGTCGAGCCACGGAGCGGGAGGGGAGGACCGAGCCGGCCTGGAGGATAGGGGACATAGAGAGTCAAAGGATGCAGAAAGGGAGGAGAGGAGGGTTGAGGAGGCAGAATCAGGAGATAGGTTGGAGAAGGTTTGAGCAGAGGGAAGAGATGATGATGTTTGTGTGTCACTTATCACTGCTTTCCTCTCCTCACAGACAGAGATCCAGACCCTGTTGAGCACGCTGGATGTAGTGAGCACTTCCAGAGACGTGTCCAGCCCAACCCCAACCCCAACCCCAACCCCAACCCCCACCCCTGTTCACCCAATGGCATTGCTGCTAGCCTGCAGTCCTAGTTGTTTCTGTTCACCCAATAGCATTACTGCTAGCCTGCAGTCCTAGTTGTTTCTGTTCACCCAATGGCATTGCTGCTAGCCTGCAGTCCTAGTTGTTTCTGTTCACCCAATGGCATTGCTGCTAGCCTGCAGTCCTAGTTGTTTCTGTTCACCCAATGGCATTGCTGCAAGCCTGCAGTCCTAGTTGTTTCTGTTCACCCAATGGCATTGCTGCTAGCCTGCAGTCCTAGTTGTTTCTGTTCACCCAATGGCATTGCTGCTAGCCTGCAGTCCTAGTTGTTTCTGTTCACCCAATGGCATTGCTGCTAGCCTGCAGTCCTAGTTGTTTCTGTTCACCCAATGGCATTGCTGCTAGTCTGCAGTCCTAGTTGTTTCTGTTCACCCAATAGCATTACTGCTAGCCTGCAGTCCTAGTTGTTTCTGTTCACCCAATGGCATTGCTGCTAGCCTGCAGTCCTAGTTGTTTCTGTTCACCCAATGGCATTGCTGCTAGCCTGCAGTCCTAGTTGTTTCTGTTCACCCAATGGCATTACTGCTTGCCTGCAGTCCTAGTTGTTTCTGTTCACCCAATGGCATTGCTGCTAGCCTGCAGTCCTAGTTGTTTCTGTTCACCCAATGGCATTACTGCTAGCCTGCAGTCCTAGTTGTTTCTGTTCACCCAATGGCATTGCTGCTAGCCTGCAGTCCTAGTTGTTTCTGTTCACCCAATGGCATTGTTGCTAGCCTGCAGTCCTAGTTGTTTCTGTTCACCCAATGGCATTGCTGCTAGCCTGCAGTCCTAGTTGTTTCTGTTCACCCAATGGCATTGCTGCTAGCCTGCAGTCCTAGTTGTTTCTGTTCACCCAATGGCATTGCTGCTAGCCTGCAGTCCTAGTTGTTTCTGTTCACCCAATGGCATTACTGCTTGCCTGCAGCTAGTTGTTTCTGCAATGGCATTGCTGCTAGCCTGCAGTCCTAGTTGTTTCTGTTCACCCAATGGCATTACTGCTAGCCTGCAGTCCTAGTTGTTTCTGTTCACCCAATGGCATTGCTGCTAGCCTGCAGTCCTAGTTGTTTCTGTTCACCCAATGGCATTGTTGCTAGCCTGCAGTCCTAGTTGTTTCTGTTCACCCAATGGCAAGCCTGCAGCAGTTGTTTCTGTTCACCCAATGGCATTGCTGCTAGCCTGCAGTCCTAGTTGTTTCTGTTCACCCAATGGCATTGCTGCTAGCCTGCAGTCCTAGTTGTTTCTGTTCACCCAATAGCATTGCTGCTAGCCTGCAGTTCTAGTTGTTTCTGTTCACCCAATAGCATTGCTGCTAGCCTGCAGTCCTAGTTGTTTCTGTTCACCCAATGGCATTGCAGACTGAACATGTTCAGAGAAGTGTCATAACATGTCTCTCTCCCTTCTCCCCCTTTCCCCTTCCCCTTTCTCTCTCTTTCTCATGCATCTTCCCCCTCTCTGTATCTTCCACGCTCTTTTCTTGTGTTGTCTCTGGTCTCTCTCTCTGTAGTGGAAGTGATGGGGACCCAGGCTCACTGAGTGACAGTGGGGCTGAGAGAGGACAGGTGAAGGTAGAGTTCACCCAACACAGTTTTTTATTTTTATTTTATTTAACTCGGCAAGTCAGTTTAAGAACAAATTCTTATTGACAATGACGGCCTAGTGGGATAACTGCCTTGTTCAGGGGCAGAATGACAGATTTTTACCTTGTCAGCTCTGGGATTTGATCCAACAATTTTTCAGTTACTGGCCCAACGCTCTAACCGCTAGGCTGCCTGATGCCCCGAGTTACATGGACAGACTGCTCATCAAGAGACACCGCAGGTGTGTGTGAGTGACCGAGAGTGAGAGTGAGAGTGAGAGAGAGATGCGGCACAGTACAACAGTGTTAACTAGAGTTTTGCCACGACAGGGCTGGTACTACGTAATCACAGTGTTAACTAGAGTTTAGCCACGACAGGGCTGGTACTACGTAATCCCAGTGTTAACCAGAGTTTAGCCACGACAGGGCTGGTACTACGTAATCCCAGTGTTAACCAGAGTTTAGCCACGACAGGGCTGGTACTACGTAATCACAGTGTTAACCAGAGTTTAGCATCGACAGGGCTGGTACTACGTAATCACAGTGTTAACCAGAGTTTAGCCAGGGCAGAGCTGGTACTACGTAATCACAGTGTTAACCAGAGTTTAACCAGGGTAGAGCTGGTACTACGTAATCACAGTGTTAACCAGAGTTAACGACAGGGCTGGTACTACGTAATCACAGTGTTAACCAGAGTTTAACCAGGGTAGAGCTGGTACTACGTAATCACAGTGTTAACCAGAGTTAACGGCAGGGCTGGTACTACGTAATCACAGTGTTAACCAGAGTTTAGCCAGGGCAGAGCTGGTACTACGTAATCACAGTGTTAACCAGAGTTTAACCAGGGCAGAGCTGGTACTACGTAATCACAGTGTTAACCAGAGTTTAACCAGGGCAGAGCTGGTACTACGTAATCACAGTGTTAACCAGAGTTAACGACAGGGCTGGTACTACGTAATCACAGTGTTAACCAGAGTTAACGGCAGAGCTGGTACTACGTAATCACAGTGTTAACCAGAGTTTAGCCAGGGTAGAGCTGGTACTACGTAATCACAGTGTTAACCAGAGTTTAGCCACGACAGGGCTGGTACTACGTAATCACAGTGTTAACCAGAGTTTAGCCAGGGCAGGGCTGGTACTACGTAATCACAGTGTTAACCAGAGTTTAACCAGGGCAGAGCTGGTACTACGTAATCACAGTGTTAACCAGAGATTAGCCAAGGCAGAGCTGGTACTACGTAATCACAGTGTTAAGCAGAGTTTAACCAGGGCAGAGCTTGTACTACGTAATCACAGTGTTAACCAGAGTTAACGACAGGGCTGGTACTACGTAATCACAGTGTTAACCAGAGTTAACGGCAGAGCTGGTACTACGTAATCACAGTGTTAACCAGAGTTAACGACAGGGCTGGTAATACGTAATCACAGTGTTAACCAGAGTTAACGACAGGGCAGAGCTGGTACTACGTAATCACAGTGTTAACCAGAGTTTAGCCAGGGCAGAGCTGGTACTACGTAATCACAGTGTTAACCAGAGTTAACGACATGGCTGGTACTACGTAATCACAGTGTTAACCAGAGTTAACGGAAGGGCTGGTACTACGTAATCACAGAGTTAACCAGAGTTTAACCAGGGCAGAGCTTGTACTACGTAATCACAGTGTTAACCAGAGTTAACGACAGGGCTGGTACTACGTAATCACAGTGTTAACCAGAGTTAACGGCAGAGCTGGTACTACGTAATAACAGTGTTAACCAGAGTTAACGACAGGGCTGGTACTACGTAATCACAGTGTTAACCAGAGTTAACGACAGGGCAGAGCTGGTACTACGTAATCACAGTGTTAACCAGAGTTTAGCCAGGGCAGAGCTGGTACTACGTAATCACAGTGTTAACCAGAGTTTAACCAGGGCAGGGCTGGTACAACGTAATCACAGTGTTAACCAGAGTTTAGCCAGGGTAGAGCTGGTACTACGTAATCACAGTGTTAACCAGAGTTTAACCAGGGTAGAGCTGGTACTACGTAATCACAGTGTTAACCAGAGTTTAACCAGGGTAGAGCTGGTACTACGTAATCACAGTGTTAACCAGAGTTTAGCCAGGGCAGAGCTGGTACTACATAATCACAGTGTTAACCAGAGTTTAGCCACGACAGGGCTGGTACTATGTAATCACAGTGTTAACCAGAGTTTAACCAGGGTAGAGCTGGTACTACGTAATCACAGTGTTAACCAGAGTTTAGCCACGACAGGGCTGGTACTATGTAATCACAGTGTTAACCAGAGTTTAACCAGGGCAGAGCTGGTACTACGTAATCACAGTGTTAACCAGAGTTTAACCAGGGCAGAGCTGGTACTACGTAATCACAGTGTTAACCAGAGTTAACGGCAGGGCAGAGCTGGTACAACGTGATCACAGTGTTAACCAGAGTTTAGCCAGGGCAGAGCTGGTACTACGTAATCACAGTGTTAACCAGAATTAACGGCAGGGCAGAGCTGGTACTACGTAATCACAGTGTTAACCAGAGTTAACGGCAGGGCTGGTACTACGTAATCACAGTGTTAACCAGAGTTAACGGCAGGGCTGGTACTACGTAATCACAGTGTTAACCAGAGTTAACGACAGGGCTGGTACTACGTAATCACAGTGTTAACCAGAGTTTAGCCAGGGCAGGGCTGGTACTACGTAATCACAGTGTTAACCAGAGTTTAGCCAGGGCAGAGCTGGTACTACGTAATCACAGTGTTAACCAGAGTTAACGACAGGGCTGGTACTACGTAATCACAGTGTTAACCAGAGTCTAGCCAGGGTAGAGCTGGTACTACGTAATCACAGTGTTAACCAGAGTTTAGCCAGGGTAGAGCTGGTACTACGTAATCACAGTGTTAACCAGAGTTAACGACAGGGCTGGTACTACGTAATCACAGTGTTAACCAGAGTTTAGCCAGGGCAGAGCTGGTACTACATAATCACAGTGTTAACCAGAGTTTAGCCAGGGCAGAGCTGGTACTACGTAATCACAGTGTTAACCAGAGTTTAGCCACGACAGGGCTGGTACTACGTAATCACAGTGTTAACCAGAGTCTAGCCAGGGTAGAGCTGGTACTACGTAATCACAGTGTTAACCAGAGTTTAACCAGGGTAGAGCTGGTACTACGTAATCACAGTGTTAACCAGAGTTTAGCCAGGGCAGAGCTGGTACTACATAATCACAGTGTTAACCAGAGTTTAGCCACGACAGGGCTGGTACTATGTAATCACAGTGTTAACCAGAGTTTAACCAGGGTAGAGCTGGTACTACGTAATCACAGTGTTAACCAGAGTTTAGCCACGACAGGGCTGGTACTATGTAATCACAGTGTTAACCAGAGTTTAACCAGGGCAGAGCTGGTACTACGTAATCACAGTGTTAACCAGAGTTAACGGCAGGGCAGAGCTGGTACAACGTAATCACAGTGTTAACCAGAGTTTAGCCAGGGCAGAGCTGGTACTACGTAATAACAGTGTTAACCAGAATTAACGGCAGGGCAGAGCTGGTACTACGTAATCACAGTGTTAACCAGAGTTAACGGCAGGGCTGGTACTACGTAATCACAGTGTTAACCAGAGTTAACGGCAGGGCTGGTACTACGTAATCACAGTGTTAACCAGAGTTAACGACAGGGCTGGTACTACGTAATCACAGTGTTAACCAGAGTTTAGCCAGGGCAGGGCTGGTACTACGTAATCACAGTGTTAACCAGAGTTTAGCCAGGGCAGAGCTGGTACTACGTAATCACAGTGTTAACCAGAGTTAACGACAGGGCTGGTACTACGTAATCACAGTGTTAACCAGAGTTTAACCAGGGTAGAGCTGGTACTACGTAATCACAGTGTTAACCAGAGTTTAGCCAGGGCAGAGCTGGTACTACGTAATCACAGTGTTAACCAGAGTTTAGCCACGACAGGGCTGGTACTACGTAATCACAGTGTTAACCAGAGTCTAGCCAGGGTAGAGCTGGTACTACGTAATCACAGTGTTAACCAGAGTTTAGCCAGGGTAGAGCTGGTACTACGTAATCACAGTGTTAACCAGAGTTAACGACAGGGCTGGTACTACGTAATCACAGTGTTAACCAGAGTTTAGCCAGGGCAGAGCTGGTACTACGTAATCACAGTGTTAACCAGAGTTTAGCCAGGGCAGAGCTGGTACTACGTAATCACAGTGTTAACCAGAGTTTAGCCACGACAGGGCTGGTACTACGTAATCACAGTGTTAACCAGAGTCTAGCCAGGGTAGAGCTGGTACTACGTAATCACAGTGTTAACCAGAGTTTAACCAGGGTAGAGCTGGTACTACGTAATCACAGTGTTAACCAGAGTTTAGCCAGGGCAGAGCTGGTACTACATAATCACAGTGTTAACCAGAGTTTAGCCACGACAGGGCTGGTACTATGTAATCACAGTGTTAACCAGAGTTTAACCAGGGTAGAGCTGGTACTACGTAATCACAGTGTTAACCAGAGTTTAGCCACGACAGGGCTGGTACTATGTAATCACAGTGTTAACCAGAGTTTAACCAGGGTAGAGCTGGTACTACGTAATCACAGTGTTAACCAGAGTTTAACCAGGGCAGAGCTGGTACTACGTAATCACAGTGTTAACCAGAGTTTAACCAGGGCAGAGCTGGTACTACGTAATCACAGTGTTAACCAGAGTTAACGGCAGGGCAGAGCTGGTACAACGTAATCACAGTGTTAACCAGAGTTTAGCCAGGGCAGAGCTGGTACTACGTAATCACAGTGTTAACCAGAATTAACGGCAGGGCAGAGCTGGTACTACGTAATCACAGTGTTAACCAGAGTTAACGGCAGGGCTGGTACTACGTAATCACAGTGTTAACCAGAGTTAACGGCAGGGCTGGTACTACGTAATCACAGTGTTAACCAGAGTTAACGACAGGGCTGGTACTACGTAATCACAGTGTTAACCAGAGTTTAGCCAGGGCAGGGCTGGTACTACGTAATCACAGTGTTAACCAGAGTTTAGCCAGGGCAGAGCTGGTACTACGTAATCATAGTGTTAACCAGAGTTAACGACAGGGCTGGTACTACGTAATCACAGTGTTAACCAGAGTTTAACCAGGGTAGAGCTGGTACTACGTAATCACAGTGTTAACCAGAGTTTAGCCAGGGCAGAGCTGGTACTACGTAATCACAGTGTTAACCAGAGTTTAGCCACGACAGGGCTGGTACTACGTAATCACAGTGTTAACCAGAGTCTACCAGGGTAGAGCTGGTACTACGTAATCACAGTGTTAACCAGAGTTTAGCCAGGGTAGAGCTGGTACTACGTAATCACAGTGTTAACCAGAGTTAACGACAGGGCTGGTACTACGTAATCACAGTGTTAACCAGAGTTTAGCCAGGGCAGAGCTGGTACTACGTAATCACAGTGTTAACCAGAGTTTAACCAGGGTAGAGCTGGTACTACGTAATCACAGTGTTAACCAGAGTTTAACCAGGGTAGAGCTGGTACTACGTAATCACAGTGTTAACCAGAGTTTAGCCAGGGTAGAGCTGGTACTACGTAATCACAGTGTTAACCAGAGTTAACGGCAGGGCTGGTACTACGTAATCACAGTGTTAACCAGAGTTTAACCAGGGTAGGGCTGGTACTACGTAATCACAGTGTAAACCTTAGTTTAGCCAGGGTAGGGCTGGTACTACGTAATCACAGTGTTAACCTTAGTTTAACCAGGGTAGAGCTGGTACTACGTAATCACAGTGTTAACCTTAGTTTAGCCAGGGCAGAGCTGGTACTACGTAATCACAGTGTTAACCAGAGTTTAGCCACGACAGGGCTGGTACTACGTAATCACAGTGTTAACCAGTGTTTAGCCAGGGCAGAGCTGGTACTACGTAATCACAGTGTTAACCAGAGTTTAGCCACGACAGGGCTGGTACTACATAATCACAGTGTTAACCAGAGTTTAGCCAGGGCAGAGCTGGTACTACGTAATCACAGTGTTAACCAGAGTTTAGCCACGACAGGGCTGGTACTACGTAATCACAGTGTTAACCAGAGTTTAGCCAGGGTAGAGCTGGTACTACGTAATCACAGTGTTAACCAGAGTTTAGCCAGGGGCTGGTACTACGTAATCACAGTGTTAACCAGAGTTTAGCCAGGGTAGAGCTGGTACTACGTAATCACAGTGTTAACCAGAGTTTAGCCAGGGCTGGTACTACGTAATCACAGTGTTAACCAGAGTTTAACCACGACAGGGCTGGTACTACGCAATCACAGTGTTAACCAGAGTTAACGACAGGGCTGGTACTACGTAATCACAGTGTTAACCAGAGTTTAGCCAGGGTAGAGCTGGTACTACGTAATCACAGTGTTAACCAGAGTTTAACCACGACAGGGCTGGTACTACGTAATCACAGTGTTAACCAGAGTTAACGACAGAGCTGGTACTACGTAATCACAGTGTTAACCAGAGTTTAGCCAGGGCTGGTACTACGTAATCACAGTGTTAAGCAGAGTTAACGACAGGGCTGGTACTACGTAATCACAGTGTTAACCAGAGTTAACGACAGGGCTGGTACTACGTAATCACAGTGTTAACCAGAGTTTAGCCAGGGCAGAGCTGGTACTACGTAATCACAGTGTTAACCAGAGTTTAACCAGGGTAGAGCTGGTACTACGTAATCACAGTGTTGACCAGAGTTTAACCAGGGTAGAGCTGGTACTACGTAATCACAGTGTTAACCAGAGTTTAGCCAGGGCAGAGCTGGTACTACGTAATCACAGTGTTAACCAGAGTTTAGCCACGACAGGGCTGGTACTACGTAATCAGTGTTAACCAGAGTCTAGCCAGGGTAGAGCTGGTACTACGTAATCACAGTGTTAACCAGAGTTTAGCCAGGGTAGAGCTGGTACTACGTAATCACAGTGTTAACCAGAGTTAACGACAGGGCTGGTACTACGTAATCACAGTGTTAACCAGAGTTTAGCCAGGGCAGAGCTGGTACTACGTAATCACAGTGTTAACCAGAGTTTAACCAGGGTAGAGCTGGTACTACGTAATCACAGTGTTAACCAGAGTTTAACCAGGGTAGAGCTGGTACTACGTAATCACAGTGTTAACCAGAGCTTAGCCAGGGTAGAGCTGGTACTACGTAATCACAGTGTTAACCAGAGTTAACGGCAGGGCTGGTACTACGTAATCACAGTGTTAACCAGAGTTTAACCAGGGTAGGGCTGGTACTACGTAATCACAGTGTTAACCAGAGTTTAGCCAGGGTAGGGCTGGTACTACGTAATCACAGTGTTAACCTTAGTTTAACCAGGGTAGAGCTGGTACTACGTAATCACAGTGTTAACCTTAGTTTAGCCAGGGCAGAGCTGATACTACGTAATCACAGTGTTAACCAGAGTTTAGCCACGACAGGGCTGGTACTACATAATCACAGTGTTAACCAGTGTTTAGCCAGGGCAGAGCTGGTACTACGTAATCACAGTGTTAACCAGAGTTTAGCCACGACAGGGATGGTACTACGTAATCACAGTGTTAACCAGAGTTTAGCCAGGGCAGAGCTGGTACTACGTAATCACAGTGTTAACCAGAGTTTAGCCACGACAGGGCTGGTACTACGTAATCACAGTGTTAACCAGAGTTTAGCCAGGGTAGAGCTGGTACTATGTAATCACAGTGTTAACCAGAGTTAACGACAGGGCTGGTACTCCGTAATCACAGTGTTAACCAGAGTTTAGCCAGGGCTGGTACTACGTAATCACAGTGTTAACCAGAGTTTAACCACGACAGGGCTGGTACTACGCAATCACAGTGTTAACCAGAGTTAACGACAGGGCTGGTACTACGTAATCACAGTGTTAACCAGAGTTTAGCCAGGGTAGAGCTGGTACTACGTAATCACAGTGTTAACCAGAGTTTAACCACGACAGGGCTGGTACTACGTAATCACAGTGTTAACCAGAGTTAACGACAGAGCTGGTACTACGTAATCACAGTGTTAACCAGAGTTTAGCCAGGGCTGGTACTACGTAATCACAGTGTTAAGCAGAGTTAACGACAGGGCTGGTACTACGTAATCACAGTGTTAACCAGAGTTAACGACAGGGCTGGTACTACGTAATCACAGTGTTAACCAGAGTTTAGCCAGGGCAGAGCTGGTACTACGTAATCACAGTGTTAAGCAGAGTTAACGACAGGGCTGGTACTACGTAATCACAGTGTTAACCAGAGTTAACGACAGGGCTGGTACTACGTAATCACAGTGTTAACCAGAGTTTAGCCAGGGCAGAGCTGGTACTACGTAATCACAGTGTTAACCAGAGTTTAAACAGGGTAGAGCTGGTACTACGTAATCACAGTGTTAACCAGAGTTTAGCCAGGGTAGAGCTGGTACTACGTAATCACAGTGTTAACCAGAGTTAACGGCAGGGCTGGTACTACGTAATCACAGTGTTAACCAGAGTTTAACCAGGGTAGGGCTGGTACTACGTAATCACAGTGTTAACCAGAGTTTAGCCAGGGTAGAGCTGGTACTACGTAATCACAGTGTTAACTAGAGTTAACGGCCGGGCTGGTACTACGTAATCACAGTGTTAACCAGAGTTTAACCAGGGTAGAGCTGGTACTACGTAATCACAGTGTTAACCAGAGTTTAGCCAGGGTAGAGCTGGTACTACGTAATCACAGTGTTAACCAGAGTTTAGCCAGGGTAGAGCTGGTACTACGTAATCACAGTGTTAACCAGAGTTAACGACAGGGCTGGTACTACGTAATCACAGTGTTAACCAGAGTTTAACCAGGGTAGAGCTGGTACTACGTAATCACAGTGTTAACCAGAGTTAACGGCAGGGCTGGTACTACGTAATCACAGTGTTAACCAGAGTTTAGCCAGGGCAGAGCTGCTACTACGTAATCACAGTGTTAACCAGAGTTTAACCAGGGCAGAGCTGGTACTACGTAATCACAGTGTTAACCAGAGTTTAGCCAAGGCAGAGCTGGTACTACGTAATCACAGTGTTAACCAGAGTTTAACCAGGGCAGAGCTGGTACTACGTAATCACAGTGTTAACCAGAGTTAACGACAGGGCTGGTACTACGTAATCACAGTGTTAACCAGAGTTAACGGCAGAGCTGGTACTACGTAATCACAGTGTTAACCAGAGTTAACGACAGGGCTGGTACTACGTAATCACAGTGTTAACCAGAGTTAACGACAGGGCAGAGCTGGTACTACGTAATCACAGTGTTAACCAGTGTTTAGCCAGGGCAGAGCTGGTACTACGTAATCACAGTGTTAACCAGAGTTTAGCCACGACAGGGCTGGTACTACGTAATCACAGTGTTAACCAGAGTTTAGCCACGACAGGGCTGGTACTATGTAATCACAGTGTTAACCAGAGTTTAACCAGGGTAGAGCTGGTACTACGTAATCACAGTGTTAACCAGAGTTTAACCAGGGCAGAGCTGGTACTACGTAATCACAGTGTTAACCAGAGTTTAACCAGGGTAGAGCTGGTACTACGTAATCACAGTGTTAACCAGAGTTTAGCCACGACAGGGCTGGTACTATGTAATCACAGTGTTAACCAGAGTTTAACCAGGGTAGAGCTGGTACTACGTAATCACAGTGTTAACCAGAGTTTAACCAGGGCAGAGCTGGTACTACGTAATCACAGTGTTAACCAGAGTTTAACCAGGGCAGAGCTGGTACTACGTAATCACAGTGTTAACCAGAGTTAACGGCAGGGCAGAGCTGGTACTACGTAATCACAGTGTTAACCAGAGTTTAGCCAGGGCAGAGCTGGTACTACGTAATCACAGTGTTAACCAGAATTAACGGCAGGGCAGAGCTGGTACTACGTAATCACAGTGTTAACCAGAGTTAATGGCAGGGCTGGTACTACGTAATCACAGTGTTAACCAGAGTTTAACCAGGGTAGAGCTGGTACTACGTAATCACAGTGTTAACCAGAGTTTAGCCAGGGCAGAGCTGGTACTACGTAATCACAGTGTTAACCAGAGTTTAGCCACGACAGGGCTGGTACTACGTAATCACAGTGTTAACCAGAGTCTAGCCAGGGTAGAGCTGGTACTACGTAATCACAGTGTTAACCAGAGTTTAGCCAGGGTAGAGCTGGTACTACGTAATCACAGTGTTAACCAGAGTTAACGACAGGGCTGGTACTACGTAATCACAGTGTTAACCAGAGTTCAGCCAGGGCAGAGCTGGTACTACGTAATCACAGTGTTAACCAGAGTTTAACCAGGGTAGAGCTGGTACTACGTAATCACAGTGTTAACCAGAGTTTAACCAGGGTAGAGCTGGTACTACGTAATCACAGTGTTAACCAGAGTTTAGCCAGGGTAGAGCTGGTACTACGTAATCACAGTGTTAACCAGAGTTAACGGCAGGGCTGGTACTACGTAATCACAGTGTTAACCAGAGTTTAACCAGGGTAGGGCTGGTACTACGCAATCACAGTGTAAACCTTAGTTTAGCCAGGGTAGGGCTGGTACTACGTAATCACAGTGTTAACCAGAGTTTAGCCAGGGCAGAGCTGGTACTACGTAATCACAGTGTTAACCAGAGTTTAGCCACGACAGGGCTGGTACTACGTAATCACAGTGTTAACCAGAGTCTAGCCAGGGTAGAGCTGGTACTACGTAATCACAGTGTTAACCAGAGTTTAGCCAGGGTAGAGCTGGTACTACGTAATCACAGTGTTAACCAGAGTGAACGACAGGGCTGGTACTACGTAATCACAGTGTTAACCAGAGTCTAGCCAGGGTAGAGCTGGTACTACGTAATCACAGTGTTAACCAGAGTTTAGCCAGGGTAGAGCTGGTACTACGTAATCACAGTGTTAACCAGAGTTAACGACAGGGCTGGTACTACGTAATCACAGTGTTAACCAGAGTTTAGCCAGGTCAGAGCTGGTACTACGTAATCACAGTGTTAACCAGAGTTTAACCAGGGTAGAGCTGGTACTACGTAATCACAGTGTTAACCAGAGTTTAACCAGGGTAGAGCTGGTACTACGTAATCACAGTGTTAACCAGAGTTTAGCCAGGGTAGAGCTGGTACTACGTAATCACAGTGTTAACCAGAGTTAACGGCAGGGCTGGTACTACGTAATCACAGTGTTAACCAGAGTTTAACCAGGGTAGGGCTGGTACTACGTAATCACAGTGTAAACCTTAGTTTAGCCAGGGTAGGGCTGGTACTACGTAATCACAGTGTTTATTTTATTTAACCAGGGTAGAGCTGGTACTACGTAATCACAGTGTTAACCTTAGTTGAGGGCAAGCTGGTACTCATAATCACAGTGTTAACCAGAGTTTAGCCAAGACAGGGCTGGTACTACGTAATCACAGTGTTAACCAGTGTTTAGCCAGGGCAGAGTTACGTAATCATGGTGTTAACCAGAGTTTAACGACAGGGCTGGTACTAATAATCACAGTGTTAACCAAGTTTAATGGGCAGAGCTATTTACTACGTAATCACAGTGTTAACCAGAGTTTAGCCAGACAGGGCTGGTACTACGTAATCACAGTGTTAACCAGAGTTTAGCCAGTTAAGGGTAGAGCTGGTACTACGTAATCACAGTGTTAACCAGAGTTTACAGGGCTGGTACTACGTAATCACAGTGTTAACCAGAGTTTAGCCAGGGCAGAGCTGGTATAAACGTAATCACAGTGTTAACCAGAGTTTAACGACAGGGCTGGTACTACGTAATCACAGTGTTAACCAGAGTCTAGCCAGGGTAGAGCTGGTACTACGTAATCACAGTGTTAACCAGAGTTTAGCCAGGGTAGCAGAGCTGGAACTACGTAATCACAGTGTTAACCAGAGTTAACAGGGCAGAGCTGGTACTACGTAATCACAGTGTTAACCAGAGTTCAGCCAGGGCAGAGCTGGTACTACGTAATCACAGTGTTAACCAGAGTTTAACCAGGGTAGAGCTGGTACTACGTAATCACAGTGTTAACCAGAGTTTAACCAGGGTAGAGCTGGTACTACGTAATCACAGTGTTAACCAGAGTTTAGCCAGGGTAGAGCTGGTACTACGTAATCACAGTGTTAACCAGAGTTAACGGCAGGGCTGGTACTACGTAATCACAGTGTTAACCAGAGTTTAACCAGGGTAGGGCTGGTACTACGCAATCACAGTGTAAACCTTAGTTTAGCCAGGGTAGGGCTGGTACTACGTAATCACAGTGTTAACCAGAGTTTAGCCAGGGCAGAGCTGGTACTACGTAATCACAGTGTTAACCAGAGTTTAGCCACGACAGGGCTGGTACTACGTAATCACAGTGTTAACCAGAGTCTAGCCAGGGTAGAGCTGGTACTACGTAATCACAGTGTTAACCAGAGTTTAGCCAGGGTAGAGCTGGTACTACGTAATCACAGTGTTAACCAGAGTTAACGACAGGGCTGGTACTACGTAATCACAGTGTTAACCAGAGTCTAGCCAGGGTAGAGCTGGTACTACGTAATCACAGTGTTAACCAGAGTTTAGCCAGGGTAGAGCTGGTACTACGTAATCACAGTGTTAACCAGAGTTAACGACAGGGCTGGTACTACGTAATCACAGTGTTAACCAGAGTTTAGCCAGGTCAGAGCTGGTACTACGTAATCACAGTGTTAACCAGAGTTTAACCAGGGTAGAGCTGGTACTACGTAATCACAGTGTTAACCAGAGTTTAACCAGGGTAGAGCTGGTACTACGTAATCACAGTGTTAACCAGAGTTTAGCCAGGGTAGAGCTGGTACTACGTAATCACAGTGTTAACCAGAGTTAACGGCAGGGCTGGTACTACGTAATCACAGTGTTAACCAGAGTTTAACCAGGGTAGGGCTGGTACTACGTAATCACAGTGTAAACCTTAGTTTAGCCAGGGTAGGGCTGGTACTACGTAATCACAGTGTTAACCTTAGTTTAACCAGGGTAGAGCTGGTACTACGTAATCACAGTGTTAACCTTAGTTTAGCCAGGGCAGAGCTGGTACTACGTAATCACAGTGTTAACCAGAGTTTAGCCACGACAGGGCTGGTACTACGTAATCACAGTGTTAACCAGTGTTTAGCCAGGGCAGAGCTGGTACTACGTAATCACAGTGTTAACCAGAGTTTAGCCACGACAGGGCTGGTACTACATAATCACAGTGTTAACCAGAGTTTAGCCAGGGCAGAGCTGGTACTACGTAATCACAGTGTTAACCAGAGTTTAGCCACGGGCAGGGCTGGTACTACGTAATCACAGTGTTAACCAGAGTTTAGCCAGGGTAGAGCTGGTACTACGTAATCACAGTGTTAACCAGAGTTTAGCCAGGGCTGGTACTACGTAATCACAGTGTTAACCAGAGTTTAGCCAGGGTAGAGCTGGTACTACGTAATCACAGTGTTAACCAGAGTTTAGCCAGGGCTGGTACTACGTAATCACAGTGTTAACCAGAGTTTAACCACGACAGGGCTGGTACTACGCAATCACAGTGTTAACCAGAGTTAACGACAGGGCTGGTACTACGTAATCACAGTGTTAACCAGAGTTTAGCCAGGGTAGAGCTGGTACTACGTAATCACAGTGTTAACCAGAGTTTAACCACGACAGGGCTGGTACTACGTAATCACAGTGTTAACCAGAGTTAACGACAGAGCTGGTACTACGTAATCACAGTGTTAACCAGAGTTTAGCCAGGGCTGGTACTACGTAATCACAGTGTTAAGCAGAGTTAACGACAGGGCTGGTACTACGTAATCACAGTGTTAACCAGAGTTAACCACAGGGCTGGTACTACGTAATCACAGTGTTAACCAGAGTTTAGCCAGGGCAGAGCTGGTACTACGTAATCACAGTGTTAACCAGAGTTTAACCAGGGTAGAGCTGGTACTACGTAATCACAGTGTTGACCAGAGTTTAACCAGGGTAGAGCTGGTACTACGTAATCACAGTGTTAACCAGAGTTTAGCCAGGGCAGAGCTGGTACTACGTAATCACAGTGTTAACCAGAGTTTAGCCACGGTACAGGGCTGGTACTACGTAATCAGTGTTAACCAGAGTCTAGCCAGGGTAGAGCTGGTACTACGTAATCACAGTGTTAACCAGAGTTTAGCCAGGGTAGAGCTGGTACTACGTAATCACAGTGTTAACCAGAGTTAACGACAGGGCTGGTACTACGTAATCACAGTGTTAACCAGAGTTTAGCCAGGGCAGAGCTGGTACTACGTAATCACAGTGTTAACCAGAGTTTAACCAGGGTAGAGCTGGTACTACGTAATCACAGTGTTAACCAGAGTTTAACCAGGGTAGAGCTGGTACTACGTAATCACAGTGTTAACCAGAGCTTAGCCAGGGTAGAGCTGGTACTACGTAATCACAGTGTTAACCAGAGTTAACGGCAGGGGCTGGTACTACGTAATCACAGTGTTAACCAGAGTTTAACCAGGGTAGGGCTGGTACTACGTAATCACAGTGTTAACCTTAGTTTAGCCAGGGTAGGGCTGGTACTACGTAATCACAGTGTTAACCTTAGTTTAACCAGGGTAGAGCTGGTACTACGTAATCACAGTGTTAACCAGAGTTTAGCCAGGGCAGAGCTGATACTACGTAATCACAGTGTTAACCAGAGTTTAGCAAAAACGACAGGGCTGGTACTACATAATCACAGTGTTAACCAGTGTTTAGCCAGGGCAGAGCTGGTACTACGTAATCACAGTGTTAACCAGAGTTTAGCCACGACAGGGCTGGTACTACGTAATCACAGTGTTAACCAGAGTTTAGCCAGGGCAGAGCTGGTACTACGTAATCACAGTGTTAACCAGAGTTTAGCCACGACAGGGCTGGTACTACGTAATCACAGTGTTAACCAGAGTTTAGCCAGGGTAGAGCTGGTACTATGTAATCACAGTGTTAACCAGAGTTAACGACAGGGCTGGTACTCCGTAATCACAGTGTTAACCAGAGTTTAGCCAGGGCTGGTACTACGTAATCACAGTGTTAACCAGAGTTTAACGACAGGGCTGGTACTATTTAATCACAGTGTTAACCAGAGTTAGACGACAGGGCTGGTACTACGTAATCACAGTGTTAACCAGGAGTTTAGCCAGGGTAGAGCTGGTACTACGTAATCACAGTGACAACACAGAGTTTAACACGACAGGGCTGGTACTACGTAATCACAGTGTTAACCAGAGTTCAACAGAGCTGGTACTACGTAACAATGTGTTAACCAGAGTTTAGCCAGGGCTGGTACTCGTAATCACAGTGTTAAGCAGAGTTAACGACAGGGCTGGTACTAAGATCAATCACAGTGTTAACCAGAGTTAAGACAGGGCTGGTACTACGTAATCACAGTGTTAACCAGAGTTTAGCCAGGGCAAGCTGGTACTACGTAATCACAGTGTTAAGCAGAGTTAACGACAGGGCTGGTACTACGTAATCACAGTGTTAACCAGAGTTAACGACAGGGCTGGTACTACGTAATCACAGTGTTAACCAGAGTTTAGCCAGGGCAGAGCTGGTACTACGTAATCACAGTGTTAACCAGAGTTTAAACAGGGTAGAGCTGGTACTACGTAATCACAGTGTTAACCAGAGTTTAGCCAGGGTAGAGCTGGTACTACGTAATCACAGTGTTAACCAGAGTTAACGGCAGGGCTGGTACTACGTAATCACAGTGTTAACCAGAGTTTAACCAGGGTAGGCTGGTACTACGTAATCACAGTGTTAACCAGAGTTTAGCCACGACAGGGCTGGTACTACGTAATCACAGTGTTAACCAGAGTTTAACCACGACAGGGCTGGTACTACGTAATCACAGTGTTAACTAGAGTTAACGGCCGGGCTGGTACTACGTAATCACAGTGTTAACCAGAGTTTAACCAGGGTAGAGCTGGTACTACGTAATCACAGTGTTAACCAGAGTTTAGCCAGGGTAGAGCTGGTACTACGTAATCACAGTGTTAACCAGAGTTTAGCCAGGGTAGAGCTGGTACTACGTAATCACAGTGTTAACCAGAGTTAACGACAGGGCTGGTACTACGTAATCACAGTGTTAACCAGAGTTTAACCAGGGTAGAGCTGGTACTACGTAATCACAGTGTTAACCAGAGTTAACGGCAGGGCTGGTACTACGTAATCACAGTGTCAACCAGAGTTTAGCCAGGGCAGAGCTGCTACTACGTAATCACAGTGTTAACCAGAGTTTAACCAGGGCAGAGCTGGTACTACGTAATCACAGTGTTAACCAGAGTTTAGCCAAGGCAGAGCTGGTACTACGTAATCACAGTGTTAACCAGAGTTTAACCAGGGCAGAGCTGGTACTACGTAATCACAGTGTTAACCAGAGTTAACGACAGGGCTGGTACTACGTAATCACAGTGTTAACCAGAGTTAACGGCAGAGCTGGTACTACGTAATCACAGTGTTAACCAGAGTTAACGACAGGGCTGGTACTACGTAATCACAGTGTTAACCAGAGTTAACGACAGGGCAGAGCTGGTACTACGTAATCACAGTGTTAACCAGTGTTTAGCCAGGGCAGAGCTGGTACTACGTAATCACAGTGTTAACCAGAGTTTAGCCACGACAGGGCTGGTACTACGTAATCACAGTGTTAACCAGAGTTTAGCCACGACAGGGCTGGTACTATGTAATCACAGTGTTAACCAGAGTTTAACCAGGGTAGAGCTGGTACTACGTAATCACAGTGTTAACCAGAGTTTAACCAGGGCAGAGCTGGTACTACGTAATCACAGTGTTAACCAGAGTTTAACCAGGGTAGAGCTGGTACTACGTAATCACAGTGTTAACCAGAGTTTAGCCACGACAGGGCTGGTACTATGTAATCACAGTGTTAACCAGAGTTAACGGCAGGGCAGAGCTGGTACTACGTAATCACAGTGTTAACCAGAGTTTAGCCAGGGCAGAGCTGGTACTACGTAATCACAGTGTTAACCAGAATTAACGGCAGGGCAGAGCTGGTACTACGTAATCACAGTGTTAACCAGAGTTAATGGCAGGGCTGGTACTACGTAATCACAGTGTTAACCAGAGTTTAACCACGACAGGGCTGGTACTACGCAATCACAGTGTTAACCAGAGTTAACGACAGGGCTGGTACTACGTAATCACAGTGTTAACCAGAGTTTAGCCAGGGCAGAGCTGGTACTACGTAATCACAGTGTTAACCAGAGTGTTAACCAGAGGCTGGTACTACGTAATCACAGTGTTAACCAGAGTTAACGCCAGGGCTGGTACTACGTAATCACAGTGTTAACCAGAGTTTAGCCAGGGCTGGTACTACGTAATCACAGTGTTAAGCAGAGTTAACGACAGGGCTGGTACTACGTAATCACAGTGTTAACCAGAGTTAACGACAGGGCTGGTACTACGTAATCACAGTGTTAACCAGAGTTTAGCCAGGGGCAGAGCTGGTACTACGGCAGTGTTAAGCAGAGTTAACCAGGACAGGGCTGGTACTACGTAATCACAGTGTTAACCAGAGTTAACGGCAGGGCTGGTACTACGTAATCACAGTGTTAACCAGAGTTTAGCCAGGGCAGAGCTGGTACTACGTAATCACAGTGTTAACCAGAGTTTAAACAGGGTAGAGCTGGTACTACGTAATCACAGTGTTAACCAGAGTTTAGCCAGGGTAGAGCTGGTACTACGTAATCACAGTGTTAACCAGAGTTAGCCAGGGCAGGGCTGGTACTACATAATCACAGTGTTAACCAGAGTTTAACCAGGGTAGGGCTGGTACTACGTAATCACAGTGTTAACCAGAGTTTAGCCACGACAGGGCTGGTACTACGTAATCACAGTGTTAACCAGAGTTTAACCAGGGCAGGCTGGTACTACGTAATCACAGTGTTAACTAGAGTTAACGGCCGGGCTGGTACTACGTAATCACAGTGTTAACCAGAGTTTAACCAGGGTAGGGCTGGTACTACGTAATCACAGTGTTAACCAGAGTTTAGCCAGGGTAGAGCTGGTACTACGTAATCACAGTGTTAACCAGAGTTTAGCCAGGGTAGGCTGGTACTACGTAATCACAGTGTTAACCAGAGTTAACGACAGGGCTGGTACTACGTAATCACAGTGTTAACCAGAGTTTAACCAGGGTAGAGCTGGTACTACGTAATCACAGTGTTAACCAGAGTTAACGGCAGGGCTGGTACTACGTAATCACAGTGTCAACCAGAGTTTAGCCAGGGCAGAGCTGCTACTACGTAATCACAGTGTTAACCAGAGTTTAACCAGGGCAGAGCTGGTACTACGTAATCACAGTGTTAACCAGAGTTTAGCCAAGGCAGAGCTGGTACTACGTAATCACAGTGTTAACCAGAGTTTAACCAGGGCAGAGCTGGTACTACGTAATCACAGTGTTAACCAGAGTTAACGACAGGGCTGGTACGTAATCACAGTGTTAACCAGAGTTAACGGCAGAGCTGGTAGCTACGTAATCACAGTGTTAACCAGAGTTAACGACAGGGCTGGTACTACGTAATCACAGTGTTAACCAGAGTTAACGACAGGGCAGAGCTGGTACTACGTAATCACAGTGTTAACCAGTGTTTAGCCAGGGCAGAGCTGGTACTACGTAATCACAGTGTTAACCAGAGTTTAGCCACGACAGGGCTGGTACTACGTAATCACAGTGTTAACCAGAGTTTAGCCACGACAGGGCTGGTACTATGTAATCACAGTGTTAACCAGAGTTTAACCAGGGTAGAGCTGGTACTACGTAATCACAGTGTTAACCAGAGTTTAACCAGGGCAGAGCTGGTACTACGTAATCACAGTGTTAACCAGAGTTTAACCAGGGTAGAGCTGGTACTCGTAATCACAGTGTTAACCAGAGTTTGGCCACGACAGGGCTGGTACTATGTAATCACAGTGTTAACCAGAGTTTAACCAGGGTAGAGCTGGTACTACGTAATCACAGTGTTAACCAGAGTTTAACCAGGGCAGAGCTGGTACTACGTAATCACAGTGTTAACCAGAGTTTAACCAGGGCAGAGCTGGTACTACGTAATCACAGTGTTAACCAGAGTTAACGGCAGGGCAGAGCTGGTACTACGTAATCACAGTGTTAACCAGAGTTTAGCCAGGGCAGAGCTGGTACTACGTAATCACAGTGTTAACCAGAATTAACGGCAGGGCAGAGCTGGTACTACGTAATCACAGTGTTAACCAGAGTTAGCCAGGGCAGGGCTGGTACTACGTAATCACAGTGTTAACCAGAGTTTAACCAGGGTAGAGCTGGTACTACGTAATCACAGTGTTAACCAGAGTTTAGCCAGGGCAGAGCTGGTACTACGTAATCACAGTGTTAACCAGAGTTTAGCCACGACAGGGCTGGTACTACGTAATCACAGTGTTAACCAGAGTCTAGCCAGGGTAGAGCTGGTACTACGTAATCACAGTGTTAACCAGAGTTTAGCCAGGGTAGAGCTGGTACTACGTAATCACAGTGTTAACCAGAGTTAACGACAGGGCTGGTACTACGTAATCACAGTGTTAACCAGAGTTTAGCCAGGGCAGAGCTGGTACTACGTAATCACAGTGTTAACCAGAGTTTAACCAGGGTAGAGCTGGTACTACGTAATCACAGTGTTAACCAGAGTTTAACCAGGGTAGAGCTGGTACTACGTAATCACAGTGTTAACCAGAGTTTAGCCAGGGTAGAGCTGGTACTACGTAATCACAGTGTTAACCAGAGTTAACGGCAGGGCTGGTACTACGTAATCACAGTGTTAACCAGAGTTTAACCAGGGTAGAGGCTGGTACTACGCAATCACAGTGTAAACCTTAGTTTAGCCAGGGTAGGGCTGGTACTACGTAATTTTTTATTTTATTTCACCTTTATTTAACCAGGTAGGCTAGTTGAGAACAAGTTCTCATTTGCAAGGGCAGACCTGGCCAAGATAAAGCATAGCAGTGTGAACAGACAACACAGAGTTACACATGGAGTAAGCAATTAACAAGTCAATAACACAGTAGAAATAAAATGGGCAGTCTATATACAATGTGTGCAAAAGGCATGAGGAGGTAGGCGAATAATACAATTTTGCAGATTAACACTGGGGTGATAAAAGATCAGATGGTCATGTACAGGTAGAGATATTGGTGTGCAAAAGAGCAGAAAGTAAATAAATAAATAAATAAAATTTAAAAAAACAGTATAAAAACAGTATGGGGATGAGGTAGGTGAAAATGGGTGGGCTATTTACCAATAGACTATGTACAGCTGCAGCGATCGGTTAGCTGCTCGGATAGCTGATGTTTGAAGTTGGTGAGGGGAGATAAAGTCTCCAACTCAGCGATTTTTGCAGTTCATTCCAGTCACAGGCAGCAGAGTACTAAGGCGTTGCAGTAGTTTAACCAGGGCAGAGCTGGTACTACGTAATCACAGTGTTAACCAGAGTTAACGGCAGGGCAGAGCTGGTACTACGTAATCACAGTGTTAACCAGAGTTTAGCCAGGGCAGAGCTGGTACTACGTAATCACAGTGTTAACCAGAATTAACGTCAGGGCAGAGTGTAATCACAGTGTTAACCAGAGGTAACGGCAGGGCTGGTACTACGTAATCACAGTGTTAACCAGAGTTTAACCAGGGTAGAGCTGGTACTACGTAATCACAGTGTTAACCAGAGTTTAGCCAGGGCAGAGCTGGTACTACGTAATCACAGTGTTAACCAGAGTTTAGCCACGACAGGGCTGGTACTACGTAATCACAGTGTTAACCAGAGTCTAGCCAGGGTAGAGCTGGTACTACGTAATCACAGTGTTAACCAGAGTTTAGCCAGGGTAGAGCTGGTACTACGTAATCACAGTGTTAACCAGAGTTAACGACAGGGCTGGTACTACGTAATCACAGTGTTAACCAGAGTTTAGCCAGGGCAGAGCTGGTACTACGTAATCACAGTGTTAACCAGAGTTTAACCAGGGTAGAGCTGGTACTACGTAATCACAGTGTTAACCAGAGTTTAACCAGGGTAGAGCTGGTACTACGTAATCACAGTGTTAACCAGAGTTTAACCAGGGTAGGGCTGGTACTACGTAATCACAGTGTAAACCTTAGTTTAGCCAGGGTAGGGCTGGTACTACGTAATCACAGTGTTAACCTTAGTTTAACCAGGGTAGAGCTGGTACTACGTAATCACAGTGTTAACCTTAGTTTAGCCAGGGCAGAGCTGGTACTCACGTAATCACAGTGTTAACCAGAGTTTAGCCACGACAGGGCTGGTACTACGTAATCACAGTGTTAACCAGTGTTTTAGCCAGGGCAGAGCTGGTACTACGTAATCACAGTGTTAACCAGAGTTTAGCCACGACAGGGCTGGTACTACATAATCACAGTGTTAACCAGAGTTTAGCCAGGGCAGAGCTGGTACTACGTAATCACAGTGTTAACCAGAGTTTAGCCACGACAGGGCTGGTACTACGTAATCACAGTGTTAACCAGAGTTTAGCCAGGGTAGAGCTGGTACTACATAATCACAGTGTTAACCAGAGTTTAGCCAGGGCTGGTACTACGTAATCACAGTGTTAACCAGAGTTTAGCCAGGGTAGAGCTGGTACTACGTAATCACAGTGTTAACCAGAGTTTAGCCAGGGCTGGTACTACGTAATCACAGTGTTAACCAGAGTTTAACCACGACAGGGCTGGTACTACGCAATCACAGTGTTAACCAGAGTTAACGACAGGGCTGGTACTACGTAATCACAGTGTTAACCAGAGTTTAGCCAGGGTAGAGCTGGTACTACGTAATCACAGTGTTAACCAGAGTTTAACCACGACAGGGCTGGTACTACGTAATCACAGTGTTAACCAGAGTTAACGACAGAGCTGGTACGTAATCACAGTGTTAACCAGAGTTTAGCCAGGGCTGGTACTACGTAATCACAGTGTTAAGCAGAGTTAGCGACAGGGCTGGTACTACGTAATCACAGTGTTAACCAGAGTTAACGACAGGGCTGGTACTACGTAATCACAGTGTTAACCAGAGTTTAGCCAGGGCAGAGCTGGTACTACGTAATCACAGTGTTAACCAGAGTTTAACCAGGGTAGAGCTGGTACTACGTAATCACAGTGTTGACCAGAGTTTAACCAGGGTAGAGCTGGTACTACGTAATCACAGTGTTAACCAGAGTTTAGCCAGGGCAGAGCTGGTACTACGTAATCACAGTGTTAACCAGAGTTTAGCCACGACAGGGCTGGTACTACGTAATCAGTGTTAACCAGAGTCTAGCCAGGGTAGAGCTGGTACTACGTAATCACAGTGTTAACCAGAGTTTAGCCAGGGTAGAGCTGGTACTACGTAATCACAGTGTTAACCAGAGTTAACGACAGGGCTGGTACTACGTAATCACAGTGTTAACCAGAGTTTAGCCAGGGCAGAGCTGGTACTACGTAATCACAGTGTTAACCAGAGTTTAACCAGGGTAGAGCTGGTACTACGTAATCACAGTGTTAACCAGAGTTTAACCAGGGTAGAGATGGTACTACGAATCACAGTGTTAACCAGAGCTTAGCCAGGGTAGAGCTGGTACTAACAATCACAGTGTTAACCAGAGTTAACGGCAGGGCTGGTACTACGTAATCACAGTGTTAACCAGAGTTTAACCAGGGTAGGGCTGGTACTACGTGAATCACAGTGTTAACCTTAGTTTAGCCAGGGTAGGGCTGGTACTAATCACAGTGTTAACCTTAGTTTAACCAGGGTAGAGCTGGTACTACGTAATCACAGTGTTAACCTTAGTTTAGCCAGGGCAGAGCTGGTATACGTAATCACAGTGTTAACCAGAGTTTAGCCACGACAGGGCTGGTACTACATAATCACAGTGTTAACCAGTGTTTAGCCAGGGCAGAGCTGGTACTACGTAATCACAGTGTTAACCAGAGTTTAGCCACGACAGGGCTGGTACTACGTAATCACAGTGTTAACCAGAGTTTAGCCAGGACAGAGCTGGTACTACGTAATCACAGTGTTAACCAGAGTTTAGCCACGACAGGGCTGGTACTACGTAATCACAGTGTTAACCAGAGTTTAGCCAGGGTAGAGCTGGTACTACGTAATCACAGTGTTAACGAGTTAACGACAGGGCTGGTACTCCGTAATCACAGTGTTAAGCAGAGTTTAGCCAGGGCTGGTACTACGTAATCACAGTGTTAAGCAGAGTTAACGACAGGGCTGGTACTGTAATCACAGTGTTAACCAGAGTTAACGACAGGGCTGGTACTACGTGTCACAGTGTTAACCAGAGTTTAGCCAGGGCAGAGCTGGTACTACGTAATCACAGTGTTAACCAGAGTTTAACCAGGGTAGAGCTGGTACTACGTAATCACAGTGTTGACCAGAGTTTAACCAGGGTAGAGCTGGTACTACGTAATCACAGTGTTAACCAGAGTTTAGCCAGGGCAGAGCTGGTACTACGTAATCACAGTGTTAACCAGAGTTTAGCCACGACAGGGCTGGTACTCGTAATCAGTGTTAACCAGAGTTAACGACAGGGCTGGTACTACGTAATCACAGTGTTAACCAGAGTTTAGCCAGGGCAGAGCTGGTACTACGTAATCACAGTGTTAACCAGAGTTAACGACAGGGCTGGTACTACGTAATCACAGTGTTAACCAGAGTTTAGCCAGGGCAGAGCTGGTACTACGTAATCACAGTGTTAACCAGAGTTTAACCAGGGTAGAGCTGGTACTACGTAATCACAGTGTTAACCACAGTTTAACCAGGGTAGAGATGGTACTACGTAATCACAGTGTTAACCAGAGCTTAGCCAGGGTAGAGCTGGTACTACGTAATCACAGTGTTAACCTTAGTTTAGCCAGGGCAGAGCTGGTACTACGTAATCACAGTGTTAACCAGAGTTTAGCCACGACAGGGCTGGTACTACATAATCACAGTGTTAACCAGTGTTTAGCCAGGGCAGAGCTGGTACTACGTAATCACAGTGTTAATCAGAGTTTAGCCACGACAGGGCTGGTACTACGTAATCACAGTGTTAACCAGAGTTTAGCCAGGGCAGAGCTGGTACTACGTAATCACAGTGTTAACCAGAGTTTAGCCACGACAGGGCTGGTACTACGTAATCACAGTGTTAACCAGAGTTTAGCCAGGGTAGAGCTGGTACTACGTAATCACAGTGTTAACCAGAGTTAACGACAGGGCTGGTAATCCGTAATCACAGTGTTAACCAGAGTTTAGCCAGGGCTGGTACTACGTAATCACAGTGTTAACCAGAGTTTAACCACGACAGGGCTGGTACTACGCAATCACAGTGTTAACCAGAGTTAACGACAGGGCTGGTACTACGTAATCACAGTGTTAACCAGAGTTTAGCCAGGGTAGAGCTGGTACTACGTAATCACAGTGTTAACCAGTTTTAACCACGACAGGGCTGGTACTACGTAATCACAGTGTTAACCAGAGTTAACGACAGAGCTGGTACTACGTAATCACAGTGTTAACCAGAGTTTAGCCAGGGCTGGTACTACGTAATCACAGTGTTAAGCAGAGTTAACGACAGGGCTGGTACTACGTAATCACAGTGTTAACCAGAGTTAACGACAGGGCTGGTACTACGTAATCACAGTGTTAACCAGAGTTTAGCCAGGGCAGAGCTGGTACGTAATCACAGTGTTAACCAGAGTTTAAACAGGGTAGAGCTGGTACTACGTAATCACAGTGTTAACCAGAGTTTAGCCAGGGTAGAGCTGGTACTACGTAATCACAGTGTTAACCAGAGTTGCTAGGGCTGGTTACGTAATCACAGTGTTAACCAGAGTTTAACCAGGGTAGGGCTGGTACTACGTAATCACAGTGTTAACCAGAGTTTAGCCACGACAGGGCTGGTACTACGTAATCACAGTGTTAACCAGAGTTTAACCACGACAGGGCTGGTACTACGTAATCACAGTGTTAACTAGAGACGGCCGGGGTTGGTACTACGTAATCACAGTGTTAACCAGAGTTTAACCAGGGTAGGCTGGTACTACGTAATCACAGTGTTAACCAGAGTTTAGCCAGGGTAGAGCTGGTACTACGTAATCACAGTGTTAACCAGAGTTTAGCCAGGGTAGAGCTGGTACTATGTAATCACAGTGTTAACCAGAGTTAACGACAGGGCTGGTACTACGTAATCACAGTGTTAACCAGAGTTTAACCAGGGTAGAGCTGGTACTACGTAATCACAGTGTTAACCAGAGTTAACGGCAGGGCTGGTACTACGTAATCACAGTGTTAACCAGAGTTTAGCCAGGGTAGAGCTGGTACTACGTAATCACAGTGTTAACCAGAGTTTAGCCAGGGTAGAGCTGGTACTACGTAATCACAGTGTTAACCAGAGTTTAACCAGGGTAGAGCTGGTACTACGTAATCACAGTGTTAACCAGAGTTTAGCCAGGGCAGAGCTGGTACTACGTAATCACAGTGTTAACCAGAGTTTAGCCACGACAGGGCTGGTACTATGTAATCACAGTGTTAACCAGAGTTTAACCAGGGTAGAGCTGGTACTACGTAATCACAGTGTTAACCAGAGTTTAACCAGGGCAGAGCTGGTACTACGTAATCACAGTGTTAACCAGAGTTTAACCAGGGCAGAGCTGGTACTACGTAATCACAGTGTTAACCAGAGTTAACGGCAGGGCAGAGCTGGTACTACGTAATCACAGTGTTAACCAGAGTTTAGCCAGGGCAGAGCTGGTACTACGTAATCACAGTGTTAACCAGAGTTTAGCCACGACAGGGCTGGTACTACGTAATCACAGTGTTAACCAGAGTTTAGCCAGGGCAGGGCTGGTACTACGTAATCACAGTGTTAACCAGAGTTTAACCAGGGCAGAGCTGGTACTACGTAATCACAGTGTTAACCAGAGTTAACGGCAGGGCAGAGCTGGTACTACGTAATCACAGTGTTAACCAGAGTTTAGCCACGACAGGGCTGGTACTACATAATCACAGTGTTAACCAGTGTTTAGCCAGGGCAGAGCTGGTACTACGTAATCACAGTGTTAATCAGAGTTTAGCCACGACAGGGCTGGTACTACGTAATCACAGTGTTAACCAGAGTTTAGCCAGGGCAGAGCTGGTACTACGTAATCACAGTGTTAACCAGAGTTTAGCCACGACAGGGCTGGTACTACGTAATCACAGTGTTAACCAGAGTTTAGCCAGGGTAGAGCTGGTACTACGTAATCACAGTGTTAACCAGAGTTAACGACAGGGCTGGTACTCCGTAATCACAGTGTTAACCAGAGTTTAGCCAGGGCTGGTACTACGTAATAACAGTGTTAACCAGAGTTAAACGACAGGGCTGGTACTACGTAATCACAGTGTTAACCAGAGTTAACGACAGGGCTGGTACTACGTAATCACAGTGTTAACCAGAGTTTAGCCAGGGCAGAGCTGGTACTACGTAATCACAGTGTTAACCAGAGTTTAACCACGACAGGGCTGGTACTACGTAATCACAGTGTTAACCAGAGTTAGACAGAGCTGGTACTACGTAATCACAGTGTTAACAGAGTTTAGCCAGGGCTGGTACTACGTAATCACAGTGTTAAGCAGAGTTAACCGACAGAGCTGGTACTACGTAATCACAGTGTTAACCAGAGTTTAACGACAGGGCTGGTACCACGTAATCACAGTGTTAACCAGAGTTTAGCCAGGGCAGAGCTGGTACTACATAATCACAGTGTTAACCACATTTACATTTACATTTAAGTCATTTAGCAGACGCTCTTATCCAGAGCGACTTACAAATTGGTGCATTCACCTTATGACCTCCAGTGGAACAGTAGTGCATCTAAATCTTTTAGGGGGAGGGGGGTGAGGGATTGTTTTATCCTATCCCTAGGTATTCCTTAAAGAGGTGGGGTTTCAGGTGTCTCGGAAGGTGGTGATTGACTCCGCTGTCCTGCGTCGTGAGGGAGTTTGTTCCACCATTGGGGGGCCAGAGCAGGAACAGTTTTGACTGGGCTGAGTGGGAACTGTACTTCCTCAGTGGTAGGGAGGCGAGCAGGCCAGAGGTGGATGAACGCAGTGCCCTTGTTTGGGTGTAGGGCCTGATCAGAGCCTGAGGTACTGAGGTGCCGTTCCCCTCACAGCTCCGTGAGGCAAGCACCATGGTCTTGTAGCGGATGCGAGCTTCAACTGGAAGCCAGTGGAGGGAGCGGAGGAGCGGGAGTGACGTGAGAGAACTTGGGAAGGTTGAACACCAGACGGAGCTCGGCGTTCTGGATGAGTTGTAGGGGTTTAATGGCACAGGCAGGGGCCCAGCCAGCAGCGAGTTGCAGTAATCCAGACGGGAGATGACAAGTGCCTGGATTAGGACCTGCGCCGCTTCCTGTGTGAGGCAGGGTCGTACTCTGCGGATGTTGTAGAGCATGAACCTACAGGAACGGGCCACCGCCTTGATGTTATTTGAGAACGACAGGGTGTTGTCAGGATCACGCCAGGTTCTTAGCGCTCTGGGAGGAGGACACAATGGAGTTGTCAACCGTGATGGCGAGATCATGGAACGGGCAGTCCTTCCCGGGAGGAAGAGCAGTTCCGTCTTGCCGAGGTTCAGCTTGAGGTGGTGATCCGTCATCCACACGGATATGTCTGCCAGACATGCAGAGATGCGATTCGCCACCTGGTCATCAGAAGGGGGAAAGGAGAAGATTAATTGTGTGTCGTCTGCATAGCAATGATAGGAGAGACCATGTGAGGTTATGACAGAGCCAAGTGACTTGGTGTATAGCGAGAATAGGAGAGGGCCTAGGAACAGAGCCCTGGGGGACACCAGTGGTGAGCACGTGGTGTGGAGACGGATTCTCGCCACGCCACCTGGTAGGAGCGACCTGTCAGGTAGGACGCAGAATCCAAGCGTGGGCCGCGCCTGGAGATGCCCAACTCGGAGAGGGTGGAGAGGAGGATCTGATGGTTCACAGTATCGAAGGCAGCCGGAGGTCTAGAACAGGGGTGTCAAAGTCAAATGGACGGAGGGCCAAATAAAAAAAATCAGCTACAAGACGAGGGCGGACTGTTCGAATGTTCATTGAAAAATTTTTTAAATGACGCATATAGTCTAGTGAACCTAATTGAACCTACTGAAAACCTAACAAATATATTACAATATGATCAGATAAATAAAGCAATATTTTCTTATGGCTCTGTCAGTAATCTTTAATTTTCAACAGACACAAAAAGACAAATTTCCTTTATATAAATATCCCCATAACATGAACATTAAATGAAAGAAACCGGTATTCAAGGCACCATCAGTAGACTATATTTTCTATTTTAGCAAAAGTGGGCTAAATTTACTTCAAAGAAAAAACAATAATAGCAATTTTCTATCATCCACTCAACTGAAATATTTTTAAAATATAATTGGATTGAAATACAAAAAATAAAGTGCAAAAATCTATTAATCAAAAACAACACTTTGTTTAAGGAGAAGTAACATGCAGTGAAAACAAATATTAAATTTTAACTTTTTAAACTTGAACTGAGTAAAACTCTAAATATGTGATTGCACAGTAATGTTCACTTGTTTGAGGTTGAGGTGATACTTGGTGGTGTCCCATCTTTTCCACAAGTTCATCAATGTCGGGGGTAAGGCTCTGAGCTGAAGAAATCCTCAGAATTGAGTGGAGGTGTTCAGCAGTAAGTCGACTTCTGTGTGATGTTTTGTTCAGGTTCATCAAAGAAAACAGTTGTTCACACAGGTATGTGCTGCCAAACATAGACAACGTTTGAGCAGCCTGGATGCGCAGCTGGGGCATTGTGCCGGGGAGGAACGGGCGAACTCCGCAGCACCCACTGCCGCATATTTTGCCCTCAGTGCATCATTGCATTGGAGGTCAATCAACTCCATTTGGAGGTTTGGTGGTGAGCTTTCCACGTCAACAGCAAATGGGTTACCGAGCAGTTCCAACCTGCTTTTTGTGCTTCAAAGTCAGCAAATCGCGTCGAAAGTCAGCGGCAAGCATACCTATTTTATCAGCCAACTGTGTGCTCGGGAACGCACTGGTAGAGAGCTTCTCTTTCATGGTCTGGCAGCTGGGAAAGTGGCTCAAATTTTCTTTCCGCATCTCGTCTCCCACAGAGTCAGTTTGGTTTTAAATGCCTTCACTGTACTGTACATATCAGAGATGACACGATCCCGACCCTGCAGCTGCAAGTTTATTGCATTCAGATGACTCGTAATGTCACACAGAAAAGCCATTTCACACAGAAACATTTCGTCTCGGAGTTGTGTTGTGTCTTTCCCTTTGCTGTCCAAGAACAGACAAATCTCCTCACGAAGCTCGAAACATCTTTGAAGCACCTTTCCCTGGCTTAGCCATCGCACCTCTGTGTGATAAGGCAAATCACCATGCTCCATTTCTAACTCCGTCAGAAATGCCTTGAACTGGCGGTGATTCAAACCTTTGGCTCTGATAAAGTTAACTGTCTTGCGTGATGATGCTCATTACATGCTCCATTTTCAGGCTTTACCGCACAACGCTTCCTGGTGTATGATACAATGATAAGCTGTCAGCTCACCTGTCGCGTTTTCCTCTTGCATCTTTTCCCGTATCTTCGCCACCAGTCCGCTCCTGTGTCCACACATCGCAGGTGCTCCGTCGGTTGTCAAACCCACGAGTTTTTCCCAAGGCAGCTCCATCTCATTTACACATCTTGACACCTCTTCATACAAATCATGCCCGTGGTTGTGCCATGCATAGGACGTAAAGCCAAAAACTCCTCTGTCACGCTTAGGTTGGAGTCCACTCCGCGGATGAAAATTGACAACTGGGCAATGTCAGAAATGTCGGTGCTCTCATCCACAGCCAAGGAATATGCAATAAAATCTTTTCCCTTTTCACAAGCTGCTCTTTTAGATTGATGGACAACTGGTCTACTCTCTCGGCAATGGTGTTTCTGCTCAGACTCACATTTAAAAAGAGTTGCCTTTTTCTGGGCAAACTTCGTCACAAACTTTAATCATGCAGTTTTTGATGAAATCCCCCTCCGTAAATGGCCGGCTGATTTAGCGATCTCTTCTGCCAAAATAAAACTGGCCTTGACAGCAGCCTGGCCTTGTGATTTGGCTTTTTTGAACAGAGCCTGTCGAGATTTGAGGCCTCGTTTTAATTCCTCTGCCTTTTGTAGCCTTTGTTCCATGTCCATATTCTTGTTTTTGTCCGCGTGTTTCGTTTCATAATGTCGTCTCAGATTATACTCTTTCAGTACCGCCACACTTTCTCCACACAGAAGACACACAGGTTTTCCAGCTACCTTCGTGAACATATACTCCGACTCCCACCTTGTTTGAAACCCCGGTTCTCAGTATCCACCTTCCGTTTTGCCATTTTTGATGGGTATCTGAAAGTTAATTTTACTGTGATGCTGACGACTGATGTGCCAATAAATATTGAAATGAAGCAGCCTACTGCTCGGTGCGTCACCTTTGCATTGTGGGGAAATGTAGTATTGGTGCATGTAAAAGATCTGCGGGCTGCCGGCTTACTGCGGGCGGTTCTAATAATAAATCAAGATCATGCCAGGGCCGTAAAAACCTTCTTGCGGGCGGATGTGGCCCGCGGGCCTTGACTCTGACATATGTGGTCTAGAAGGATGAGAGCAGAGGAGAGAGTTAGCTTTAGCAGTGCGGAGCGCCTCCGTGATACAGAGAAGAGCAGTCTCAGTTGAATGACTAGTCTTGAAACCTGACTGATTTGGATCAAGAAAGGTCATTCTGAGAGAGATAGCGGGAGAGCTGGCCAAGGACGGCACGTTCAAGAGTTTTGGAGAGAAAAGAAAGAAGGGATACTGGTCTGTAGTTGTTGACATCGGAGGGATCGAGTGTAGGTTTTTCAGAAGGGGTGCAACTCTCGCTCTCTTGAAGACGGAAGGGACGTAGCCAGCGGTCAGGGATGAGTTGATGAGCGAGGTGAGGTAAGGGAGGAGGTCTCCGGAAATGGTCTGGAGAAGAGAGAGGGGGATAGGTCAAGCGGGCAGGTTGTAGGGCGGCCGGCCGTCACAAGGCGAGATTTCATCTGGAGAGAGAGGGAGAAAGAGGTCAGAGCACAGGGTAGGGCAGTGTGAGCAGAACCAGCGGTGTCGTTTGACTTAGCAAACGAGGATCGGATGTCGTCGACCTTCTTTTCAAAATGGTTGACGAAGTCATCTGCAGAGAGGGGAGGAGGGGGGAGGGGAGGAGGATTCAGGAGGGAGGAGAAGGTTGCAAAGAGCTTCCTAGGGTTAGAGGCAGATGCTTGGAATTTAGAGTGGTAGAAAGTGGCTTTAGCAGCAGAGAGAGAAAGAGGAAAATGTAGAGAGGAGGGAGTGAAAGGATGTCAGGTCCGCAGGGAGGCGAGTTTTCCCTCCATTTCCGCTCGGCTGCCCGGAGCCCTGTTCTGTGAGCTCGCAATGAGTCGTCGAGCCACGGAGGCGGGAGGGAGGACCGAGCCGGCCTGGAGGATAGGGGACATAGAGAGTCAAAGGATGCAGAAAGGGAGGAGAGGAGGGTTGAGGAGGCAGAATCAGGAGATAGGTTGGAGAAGGTTTGAGCAGAGGGAAGAGATGATAGGATGGAAGAGGAGAGAGTAGCGGGGAGAGAGAGCGAAGGTTGGGACGGCGCGATACCATCCAGTAGGGGCAGTGTGGGAAGTGTTGGATGAGAGCGAGAGGGAAAAGGATACAAGGTAGTGGTCGGAGACTTGGAGGGGAGTTGCAACGAGGTTAGTGGAAGAACAGCATCTAGTAAAGATGAGGTCGGGCGTATTTCCTGCCTTGTGAGTAGGGGGGGAAGGTGAGAGGGTGAGGTCAAAGAGGAGAGGAGTGGAAAGAAGGAGGCAGAGAGGAATGAGTCAAAGGTAGGCGTGGGGAGGTTAAAGTCGCCCAGAACTGTGAGAGGTGAGCCGTCCTCAGGAAAGGAGCTTATCAAGGCATCAAGCTCATTGATGAACTCTCCGAGGGAACCTGGAGGGCGATAAATGATAAGGATGTTAAGCTTGAAAGGGCTGGTAACTGTGACAGCATGGAATTCAAAGGAGGCGATAGACAGATGGGTAAGGGGAGAAAGAGAGAATGACCACTTGGGAGAGATGAGGATCCCGGTGCCACCACCCCGCTGACCAGAAGCTCTCGGGGTGTGCGAGAACACGTGGGCAGACGAAGAGAGAGCAGTAGGAGTAGCAGTGTTGTCTGTGGTGATCCATGTTTCCGTCAGTGCCAAGAAGTCGAGGGACTGGAGGGAGACATAGGCGGAGATGAACTCTGCCTTGTTGGCCGCAGATCGGCAGTTCCAGAGGCTACCGGAGACCTGGAACTCCACGTGGGTCGTGCGCGCTGGGACCACCAGATTAGGGTGGCCGCGGCCCACGGTGTGGAGCGTTTGTATGGTCTGTGCAGAGAGGAGAGAACAGGGATAGACAGACACATAGTTGACAGGCTACACAGAGGCTACGCTAATGCAAAGGAGATTGGAATGACAAGTGGACTACACGTCACGAGTGTTCAGAGAGTTAAGCTTACGTAGCAAGAATCTTATTGACTAAAATGATTAAAATGATACAGTACTGCTGAAGTAGGCTAGCTGGCAGAGGCTGCGTTGTTGACTAAGTAGGCTAGTTGGCATTGGCTGCGTTGTTGACACTACACTAATCAAGTCGTTCCGTTGAGTGTAATAGTTTCTACTGTGCTGCTATTCGGGGCTAGCTGGCTAGCTAGCAGTGTTGATTACGTTACGTTGCGTTAAAAGAACGACAATAGCTGGCTAACTAACCTAGGAAGTCGCTCTAGACTACACAATTATCTTTGATACAAAGACGGCTGTGTAGCTAGCTATGTAGCTAGCTACGATCAAACAAATCAAGCCGTTGTACTGTAATGAAATGAAATGAAAAATGTGATACTACCTGTGGAGCGGCGAAATGCGACCCGGATTGTTGAGTGCAGAAGTTCTGTTCGGTAGACGTTGGCTAGCTGTTGGCTAGCTAGCAGAGTCTCCTATGTTAAGGACGACATAAAACTACACACTCTAAACTACACAATTATCTTGGGTACGAAGACAGCAAAGACAACTATGTAGCTAGCTAACACTACACTAATCAAGTCGTTCAGTTGAGTGTAATAGTTGTGCTGCTAATCGGTAGACGGTGGACTAGCTAACGGTGGACGTTAGCTAGCTGGCTAGCTGCAGGGCAGTGTAGACTGCGTTAGGACGACGAAATACGATAATTACGCAATTATCTATGAAACAAAGACGGCTGTGTAGCTAGCTAAGAAGAAATTGATAAGATTAGACAAATCAAACCGTTGTACTATAATGAAATGTAATGAAATGTAATACTACCTGCGGACCGAGTGCAGATGCGACCGCTCGCTCCAACCCGGAAATACTGAACAGAGTTTAGCCATAGCAGAGTTTAGCCACGACAGGGCTGGTACTATGTAATCACAGTGTTAACCAGAGTTTAACCAGGGTAGAGCTGGTACTACGTAATCACAGTGTTAACCAGAGTTTAGCCACGACAGGGCTGGTACTATGTAATCACAGTGTTAACCAGAGTTTAACCAGGGTAGAGCTGGTACTACGTAATCACAGTGTTAACCAGAGTTTAACCAGGGCAGAGCTGGTACTACGTAATCACAGTGTTAACCAGAGTTTAACCAGGGCAGAGCTGGTACTACGTAATCACAGTGTTAACCAGAGTTAACGGCAGGGCAGAGCTGGTACAACGTGATCACAGTGTTAACCAGAGTTTAGCCAGGGCAGAGCTGGTACTACGTAATCACAGTGTTAACCAGAATTAACGGCAGGGCAGAGCTGGTACTACGTAATCACAGTGTTAACCAGAGTTAACGGCAGGGCTGGTACTACGTAATCACAGTGTTAACCAGAGTTAACGGCAGGGCTGGTACTTCGTAATCACAGTGTTAACCAGAGTTAACGACAGGGCTGGTACTACGTAATCACAGTGTTAACCAGAGTTTAGCCAGGGCAGGGCTGGTACTACGTAATCACAGTGTTAACCAGAGTTTAGCCAGGGCAGAGCTGGTACTACGAATCACAGTGTTAACCAGAGTTAACGACAGGGCTGGTACTACGTAATCACAGTGTTAACCAGAGTCTAGCCAGGGTAGAGCTGGTACTACGTAATCACAGTGTTAACCAGAGTTTAGCCAGGGTAGAGCTGGTACTACGTAATCACAGTGTTAACCAGAGTTAACGACAGGGCTGGTACTACGTAATCACAGTGTTAACCAGAGTTTAGCCAGGGCAGAGCTGGTACTACATAATCACAGTGTTAACCAGAGTTTAGCCAGGGCAGAGCTGGTACTACGTAATCACAGTGTTAACCAGAGTTTAGCCACGACAGGGCTGGTACTACGTAATCACAGTGTTAACCAGAGTCTAGCCAGGGTAGAGCTGGTACTACGTAATCACAGTGTTAACCAGAGTTTAACCAGGGTAGAGCTGGTACTACGTAATCACAGTGTTAACCAGAGTTTAGCCAGGGCAGAGCTGGTACTACATAATCACAGTGTTAGCAGAGTTTAGCCACGACAGGGCTGGTACTATGTAATCACAGTGTTAACCAGAGTTTAACCAGGAGTAGAGCTGGTACTACGTAATCACAGTGTTAACCAGAGTTTAGCCACGACAGGGCTGGTACTATGTAATCACAGTAACCAGAGTTTAACCAGGGCAGAGCTGGTACTACGTAATCACAGTGTTAACCAGAGTTAACGGCAGGGCAGAGCTGGTACAACGTAATCACAGTGTTAACCAGAGTTTAGCCAGGGCAGAGCTGGTACTACGTAATAACAGTGTTAACCAGAATTAACGGCAGGGCAGAGCTGGTACTACGTAATCACAGTGTTAACCAGAGTTAACGGCAGGGCTGGTACTACGTAATCACAGTGTTAACCAGAGTTTAGCCAGGGCAGGGCTGGTACTACGTAATCACAGTGTTAACCAGAGTTTAGCCAGGGCAGAGCTGGTACTACGTAATCACAGTGTTAACCAGAGTTAACGACAGGGCTGGTACTACGTAATCACAGTGTTAACCAGAGTTTAACCAGGGTAGAGCTGGTACTACGTAATCACAGTGTTAACCAGAGTTTAGCCAGGGCAGAGCTGGTACTACGTAATCACAGTGTTAACCAGAGTTTAACGACAGGGCTGGTACTACGTAATCACAGTGTTAACCAGAGTCTAGCCAGGGTAGAGCTGGTACTACGTAATCACAGTGTTAACCAGAGTTTAGCCAGGGTAGAGCTGGTACTACGTAATCACAGTGTTAACCAGAGTTAACGACAGGGCTGGTACTACGTAATCACAGTGTTAACCAGAGTTTAGCCAGGGCAGAGCTGGTACTACGTAATCACAGTGTTAACCAGAGTTTAGCCAGGGCAGAGCTGGTACTACGTAATCACAGTGTTAACCAGAGTTTAGCCACGACAGGGCTGGTACTACGTAATCACAGTGTTAACCAGAGTCTAGCCAGGGTAGAGCTGGTACTACGTAATCACAGTGTTAACCAGAGTTTAACCAGGGTAGAGCTGGTACTACGTAATCACAGTGTTAACCAGAGTTTAGCCAGGGCAGAGCTGGTACTACATAATCACAGTGTTAACCAGAGTTTAGCAGACAGGGCTGGTACTATGTAATCACAGTGTTAACCAGAGTTTAACCAGGGTAGAGCTGGTACTACGTAATCACAGTGTTAACCAGAGTTTAGCCACGACAGGGCTGGTACTATGTAATCACAGTGTTAACCAGAGTTTAACCAGGGTAGAGCTGGTACTACGTAATCACAGTGTTAACCAGAGTTTAACCAGGGCAGAGCTGGTACTACGTAATCACAGTGTTAACCAGAGTTAACGGCAGGGCAGAGCTGGTACAACGTAATCACAGTGTTAACCAGAGTTTAGCCAGGGCAGAGCTGGTACTACGTAATCACAGTGTTAACCAGATTAACGGCAGGGCAGAGCTGGTACTACGTAATCACAGTGTTAACCAGAGTTAACAGGGCAGGGCTGGTACTACGTAATCACAGTGTTAACCACAGGGCTGGTACTACGTAATCACAGTGTTAACCAGAGTTAACGGGCAGGGCTGGTATTACGTAATCACAGTGTTAACCAGAGTTTAGCCAGGGCAGGGCTGGTACTACGTAATCACAGTGTTAACCAGAGTTTAGCCAGGGCAGAGCTGGTACTACGTAATCACAGTGTTAACCAGAGTTAACGACAGGGCTGGTACTACGTAATCACAGTGTTAACCAGAGTTTAACCAGGGTAGAGCTGGTACTACGTAATCACAGTGTTAACCAGAGTTTAGCCAGGGCAGAGCTGGTACTACGTAATCACAGTGTTAACCAGAGTTTAGCCACGACAGGGCTGGTACTACGTAATCACAGTGTTAACCAGAGTCTAGCCAGGGTAGAGCTGGTACTACGTAATCACAGTGTTAACCAGAGTTTAGCCAGGGTAGAGCTGGTACTACGTAATCACAGTGTTAACCAGAGTTAACGACAGGGCTGGTACTACGTAATCACAGTGTTAACCAGAGTTTAGCCAGGGCAGAGCTGGTACTACGTAATCACAGTGTTAACCAGAGTTTAACCAGGGTAGAGCTGGTACTACGTAATCACAGTGTTAACCAGAGTTTAACCAGGGTAGAGCTGGTACTACGTAATCACAGTGTTAACCAGAGTTTAGCCAGGGTAGAGCTGGTACTACGTAATCACAGTGTTAACCAGAGTTAACGGCAGGGTAGGGCTGGTACTACGTAATCACAGTGTTAACCAGAGTTTAACCAGGGTAGGGCTGGTACTACGTAATCACAGTGTAAACCTTAGTTTAGCCAGGGTAGGGCTGGTACTACGTAATCACAGTGTTAACCTTAGTTTAACCAGGGTAGAGCTGGTACTACGTAATCACAGTGTTAACCTTAGTTTAGCCAGGGCAGAGCTGGTACTACGTAATCACAGTGTTAACCAGAGTTTAGCCACGACAGGGCTGGTACTACGTAATCACAGTGTTAACCAGTGTTTAGCCAGGGCAGAGCTGGTACTACGTAATCACAGTGTTAACCAGAGTTTAGCCACGACAGGGCTGGTACTACATAATCACAGTGTTAACCAGAGTTTAGCCAGGGCAGAGCTGGTACTACGTAATCACAGTGTTAACCAGAGTTTAGCCACGACAGGGCTGGTACTACGTAATCACAGTGTTAACCAGAGTTTAGCCAGGGTAGAGCTGGTACTACGTAATCACAGTGTTAACCAGAGTTTAGCCAGGGCTGGTACTACGTAATCACAGTGTTAACCAGAGTTTAGCCAGGGTAGAGCTGGTACTACGTAATCACAGTGTTAACCAGAGTTTAGCCAGGGCTGGTACTACGTAATCACAGTGTTAACCAGAGTTTAACCACGACAGGGCTGGTACTACGCAATCACAGTGTTAACCAGAGTTAACGACAGGGCTGGTACTACGTAATCACAGTGTTAACCAGAGTTTAGCCAGGGTAGAGCTGGTACTACGTAATCACAGTGTTAACCAGAGTTTAACCACGACAGGCTGGTACTACGTAATCACAGTGTTAACCAGAGTTAACGACAGAGCTGGTACTACGTAATCACAGTGTTAACCAGAGTTTAGCCAGGGCTGGTACTACGTAATCACAGTGTTAAGCAGAGTTAACGACAGGGCTGGTACTACGTAATCACAGTGTTAACCAGAGTTAACGACAGGGCTGGTACTACGTAATCACAGTGTTAACCAGAGTTTAGCCAGGGCAGAGCTTGTACTACGTAATCACAGTGTTAACCAGAGTTTAACCAGGGTAGAGCTGGTACTACGTAATCACAGTGTTGACCAGAGTTTAACCAGGGGTAGAGCTGGTACTACGTAATCACAGTGTTAACAGAGTTTAGCCAGGGCAGAGCTGGTACTACGTAATCACAGTGTTAACCAGAGTTTAGCCACGACAGGGCTGGTACTACGTAATCAGTGTTAACCAGAGTCTAGCCAGGGTAGAGCTGGTACTACGTAATCACAGTGTTAACCAGAGTTTAGCCAGGGCAGAGCTGGTACTACGTAATCACAGTGTTAACCAGAGTTTAACCAGGGTAGAGCTGGTACTACGTAATCACAGTGTTAACCAGAGTTTAACCAGGGTAGAGCTGGTACTACGTAATCACAGTGTTAACCAGAGCTTAGCCAGGGTAGAGCTGGTACTACGTAATCACAGTGTTAACCAGAGTTAACGGCAGGGCTGGTACTACGTAATCACAGTGTTAACCAGAGTTTAACCAGGGTAGGGCTGGTACTACGTAATCACAGTGTTAACCTTAGTTTAGCCAGGGTAGGGCTGGTACTACGTAATCACAGTGTTAACCTTAGTTTAACCAGGGTAGAGCTGGTACTACGTAATCACAGTGTTAACCTTAGTTTAGCCAGGGCAGAGCTGATACTACGTAATCACAGTGTTAACCAGAGTTTAGCCACGACAGGGCTGGTACTACATAATCACAGTGTTAACCAGTGTTTAGCCAGGGCAGAGCTGGTACTACGTAATCACAGTGTTAACCAGAGGACAGGGCTGGTACTACGTAATCACAGTGTTAACCAGAGTTTAGCCAGGGCAGAGCTGGTACTACGTAATCACAGTGTTAACCAGAGTTTAGCCACGACAGGGCTGGTACTACGTAATCACAGTGTTAACCAGAGTTTAGCCAGGGTAGAGCTGGTACTATGTAATCACAGTGTTAACCAGAGTTAACGACAGGGCTGGTACTCCGTAATCACAGTGTTAACCAGAGTTTAGCCAGGGCTGGTACTACGTAATCACAGTGTTAACCAGAGTTTAGCCAGGACAGGGCTGGTACTACGCAATCACAGTGTTAACCAGAGTTAACGACAGGGCTGGTACTACGTAATCACAGTGTTAACCAGAGTTTAGCCAGGGTAGAGCTGGTACTACGTAATCACAGTGTTAACCAGAGTTTAACCACGACAGGGCTGGTACTACGTAATCACAGTGTTAACCAGAGTTAACGACAGAGCTGGTACTACGTAATCACAGTGTTAACCAGAGTTTAGCCAGGGCTGGTACTACGTAATCACAGTGTTAGCAGAGTTCGACAGGGCTGGTACTACGTAATCACAGTGTTAACCAGAGTTAACGACAGGGCTGGTACTACGTAATCACAGTGTTAACCAGAGTTTAGCCAGGGCAGAGCTGGTACTACGTAATCACAGTGTTAAGCAGAGTTAACGACAGGGCTGGTACTACGTAATCACAGTGTTAACCAGAGTTAACGACAGGGCTGGTACTACGTAATCACAGTGTTAACCAGAGTTTAGCCAGGGCAGAGCTGGTACTACGTAATCACAGTGTTAACCAGAGTTTAAACAGGGTAGAGCTGGTACTACGTAATCACAGTGTTAACCAGAGTTTAGCCAGGGTAGAGCTGGTACTACGTAATCACAGTGTTAACCAGAGTTAACGGCAGGGCTGGTACTACGTAATCACAGTGTTAACCAGAGTTTAACCAGGGTAGGGCTGGTACTACGTAATCACAGTGTTAACCAGAGTTTAGCCACGACAGGGCTGGTACTACGTAATCACAGTGTTAACCAGAGTTTAACCACGACAGGGCTGGTACTACGTAATCACAGTGTTAACTAGAGTTAACGGCCGGGCTGGTACTACGTAATCACAGTGTTAACCAGAGTTTAACCAGGGTAGAGCTGGTACTACGTAATCACAGTGTTAACCAGAGTTTAGCCAGGGTAGAGCTGGTACTACGTAATCACAGTGTTAACCAGAGTTTAGCCAGGGTAGAGCTGGTACTACGTAATCACAGTGTTAACCAGAGTTAACGACAGGGCTGGTACTACGTAATCACAGTGGAGTTTAACCAGGGTAGAGCTGGTACTACGTAATCACAGTGTTAACCAGAGTTAACGGCAGGGCTGGTACTACGTAATCACAGTGTTAACCAGAGTTTAGCCAGGGCAGAGCTGCTACTACGTAATCACAGTGTTAACCAGAGTTTAACCAGGGCAGAGCTGGTACTACGTAATCACAGTGTTAACCAGAGTTTAGCCAAGGCAGAGCTGGTACTACGTAATCACAGTGTTAACCAGAGTTTAACCAGGGCAGAGCTGGTACTACGTAATCACAGTGTTAACCAGAGTTAACGACAGGGCTGGTACTACGTAATCACAGTGTTAACCAGAGTTAACGGCAGAGCTGGTACTACGTAATCACAGTGTTAACCAGAGTTAACGACAGGGCTGGTACTACGTAATCACAGTGTTAACCAGAGTTAACGACAGGGCAGAGCTGGTACTACGTAATCACAGTGTTAACCAGTGTTTAGCCAGGGCAGAGCTGGTACTACGTAATCACAGTGTTAACCAGAGTTTAGCCACGACAGGGCTGGTACTACGTAATCACAGTGTTAACTAGAGTTTAACGACAGGGCTGGTACTATGTAATCACAGTGTTAACCAGAGTTTAACCAGGGTAGAGCTGGTACTACGTAATCACAGTGTTAACCAGAGTTTAACCAGGGCAGAGCTGGTACTACGTAATCACAGTGTTAACCAGAGTTTAACCAGGGTAGAGCTGGTACTACGTAATCACAGTGTTAACCAGAGTTTAGCCACGACAGGGCTGGTACTATGTAATCACAGTGTTAACCAGAGTTTAACCAGGGTAGAGCTGGTACTACGTAATCACAGTGTTAACCAGAGTTTAACCAGGGCAGAGCTGGTACTACGTAATCACAGTGTTAACCAGAGTTTAACCAGGGCAGAGCTGGTACTACGTAATCACAGTGTTAACCAGAGTTAACGGCAGGGCAGAGCTGGTACTACGTAATCACAGTGTTAACCAGAGTTTAGCCAGGCAGAGCTGGTACTACGAATCACAGTGTTAACCAGAATTAACGGCAGGGCAGAGCTGGTACTACGTAATCACAGTGTTAACCAGAGTTAATGGCAGGGCTGGTACTACGTAATCACAGTGTTAACCAGAGTTTAACCAGGGTAGAGCTGGTACTACGTAATCACAGTGTTAACCAGAGTTTAGCCAGGGCAGAGCTGGTACTACGTAATCACAGTGTTAACCAGAGTTTAACGACAGGGCTGGCTACGTAATCACAGTGTTAACCAGAGTCTAGCCAGGGTAAGAGCTGGTACTACGTAATCACAGTGTTAACCAGAGTTTAGCCAGGGTAGAGCTGGTACTACGTAATCACAGTGTTAACCAGAGTTAACGACAGGGCTGGTACTACGTAATCACAGTGTTAACCAGAGTTTAGCCAGGGCAGAGCTGGTACTACGTAATCACAGTGTTAACCAGAGTTTAACCAGGGTAGAGCTGGTACTACGTAATCACAGTGTTAACCAGAGTTTAACCAGGGTAGAGCTGGTACTACGTAATCACAGTGTTAACCAGAGTTTAGCCAGGGTAGAGCTGGTACTACGTAATCACAGTGTTAACCAGAGTTAACGGCAGGGCTGGTACTACGTAATCACAGTGTTAACCAGAGTTTAACCAGGGTAGGGCTGGTACTACGCAATCACAGTGTAAACCTTAGTTTAGCCAGGGTAGGGCTGGTACTACGTAATCACAGTGTTAACCAGAGTTTAGCCAGGGCAGAGCTGGTACTACGTAATCACAGTGTTAACCAGAGTTTAGCCACGACAGGGCTGGTACTACGTAATCACAGTGTTAACCAGAGTCTAGCCAGGGTAGAGCTGGTACTACGTAATCACAGTGTTAACCAGAGTTTAGCCAGGGTAGAGCTGGTACTACGTAATCACAGTGTTAACCAGAGTTAACGACAGGGCTGGTACTACGTAATCACAGTGTTAACCAGAGTCTAGCCAGGGTAGAGCTGGTACTACGTAATCACAGTGTTAACCAGAGTTTAGCCAGGGTAGAGCTGGTACTACGTAATCACAGTGTTAACCAGAGTTAACGACAGGGCTGGTACTACGTAATCACAGTGTTAACCAGAGTTTAGCCAGGGCAGAGCTGGTACTACGTAATCACAGTGTTAACCAGAGTTTAACCAGGGTAGAGCTGGTACTACGTAATCACAGTGTTAACCAGAGTTTAACCAGGGTAGAGCTGGTACTACGTAATCACAGTGTTAACCAGAGTTTAGCCAGGGTAGAGCTGGTACTACGTAATCACAGTGTTAACCAGAGTTAACGGCAGGGCTGGTACTACGTAATCACAGTGTTAACCAGAGTTTAACCAGGGTAGGGCTGGTACTACGCAATCACAGTGTAAACCTTAGTTTAGCCAGGGTAGGGCTGGTACTACGTAATTTTTTTATTTTATTTCACCTTTATTTAACCAGGTAGGCTAGTTGAGAACAAGTTCTCATTTGCAACTGCGACCTGGCCAAGATAAAGCATAGCAGTGTGAACAGACAACACAGAGTTACACATGGAGTAAGCAATTAACAAGTCAATAACACAGTAGAAATAAAATGGGCAGTCTATATACAATGTGTGCAAAAGGCATGAGGAGGTAGGCGAATAATACAATTTTGCAGATTAACACTGGGGTGATAAAAGATCAGATGGTCATGTACAGGTAGAGATATTGGTGTGCAAAAGAGCAGAAAAGTAAATAAATAAATAAATAAAATTTAAAAAAACAGTATAAAAACAGTATGGGGATGAGGTAGGTGAAAATGGGTGGGCTATTTACCAATAGACTATGTACAGCTGCAGCGATCGGTTAGCTGCTCGGATAGCTGATGTTTGAAGTTGGTGAGGGAGATAAAAGTCTCCAACTTCAGCGATTTTTGCAGTTCATTCCAGTCACAGGCAGCAGAGTACTGGAACGAAAGGCGTTCCAGTAGTTTAACCAGGGCAGAGCTGGTACTACGTAATCACAGTGTTAACCAGAGTTAACGGCAGGGCAGAGCTGGTACTACGTAATCACAGTGTTAACCAGAGTTTAGCCAGGGCAGAGCTGGTACTACGTAATCACAGTGTTAACCAGAGTTTAAACAGGGTAGAGCTGGTACTACGTAATCACAGTGTTAACCAGAGTTTAGCCAGGGTAGAGCTGGTACTACGTAATCACAGTGTTAACCAGAGTTAACGGCAGGGCTGGTACTACGTAATCACAGTGTTAACCAGAGTTTAACCAGGGTAGGGCTGGTACTACGTAATCACAGTGTTAACCAGAGTTTAGCCACGACAGGGCTGGTACTACGTAATCACAGTGTTAACCAGAGTTTAACCACGACAGGGCTGGTACTACGTAATCACAGTGTTAACTAGAGTTAACGGCCGGGCTGGTACTACGTAATCACAGTGTTAACCAGAGTTTAACCAGGGTAGAGCTGGTACTACGTAATCACAGTGTTAACCAGAGTTTAGCCAGGGTAGAGCTGGTACTACGTAATCACAGTGTTAACCAGAGTTTAGCCAGGGTAGAGCTGGTACTACGTAATCACAGTGTTAACCAGAGTTAACGACAGGGCTGGTACTACGTAATCACAGTGTTAACCAGAGTTTAACCAGGGTAGAGCTGGTACTACGTAATCACAGTGTTAACCAGAGTTAACGGCAGGGCTGGTACTACGTAATCACAGTGTTAACCAGAGTTTAGCCAGGGCAGAGCTGCTACTACGTAATCACAGTGTTAACCAGAGTTTAACCAGGGCAGAGCTGGTACTACGTAATCACAGTGTTAACCAGAGTTTAGCCAAGGCAGAGCTGGTACTACGTAATCACAGTGTTAACCAGAGTTTAACCAGGGCAGAGCTGGTACTACGTAATCACAGTGTTAACCAGAGTTAACGACAGGGCTGGTACTACGTAATCACAGTGTTAACCAGAGTTAACGGCAGAGCTGGTACTACGTAATCACAGTGTTAACCAGAGTTAACGACAGGGCTGGTACTACGTAATCACAGTGTTAACCAGAGTTAACGACAGGGCAGAGCTGGTACTACGTAATCACAGTGTTAACCAGTGTTTAGCCAGGGCAGAGCTGGTACTACGTAATCACAGTGTTAACCAGAGTTTAGCCACGACAGGGCTGGTACTACGTAATCACAGTGTTAACCAGAGTTTAGCCACGACAGGGCTGGTACTATGTAATCACAGTGTTAACCAGAGTTTAACCAGGGTAGAGCTGGTACTACGTAATCACAGTGTTAACCAGAGTTTAACCAGGGCAGAGCTGGTACTACGTAATCACAGTGTTAACCAGAGTTTAACCAGGGTAGAGCTGGTACTACGTAATCACAGTGTTAACCAGAGTTTAGCCACGACAGGGCTGGTACTATGTAATCACAGTGTTAACCAGAGTTTAACCAGGGTAGAGCTGGTACTACGTAATCACAGTGTTAACCAGAGTTTAACCAGGGCAGAGCTGGTACTACGTAATCACAGTGTTAACCAGAGTTTAACCAGGGCAGAGCTGGTACTACGTAATCACAGTGTTAACCAGAGTTAACGGCAGGGCAGAGCTGGTACTACGTAATCACAGTGTTAACCAGAGTTTAGCCAGGGCAGAGCTGGTACTACGTAATCACAGTGTTAACCAGAATTAACGGCAGGGCAGAGCTGGTACTACGTAATCACAGTGTTAACCAGAGTTAATGGCAGGGCTGGTACTACGTAATCACAGTGTTAACCAGAGTTTAACCAGGGTAGAGCTGGTACTACGTAATCACAGTGTTAACCAGAGTTTAGCCAGGGCAGAGCTGGTACTACGTAATCACAGTGTTAACCAGAGTTTAGCCACGACAGGGCTGGTACTACGTAATCACAGTGTTAACCAGAGTCTAGCCAGGGTAGAGCTGGTACTACGTAATCACAGTGTTAACCAGAGTTTAGCCAGGGTAGAGCTGGTACTACGTAATCACAGTGTTAACCAGAGTTAACGACAGGGCTGGTACTACGTAATCACAGTGTTAACCAGAGTTTAGCCAGGGCAGAGCTGGTACTACGTAATCACAGTGTTAACCAGAGTTTAACCAGGGTAGAGCTGGTACTACGTAATCACAGTGTTAACCAGAGTTTAACCAGGGTAGAGCTGGTACTACGTAATCACAGTGTTAACCAGAGTTTAGCCAGGGTAGAGCTGGTACTACGTAATCACAGTGTTAACCAGAGTTAACGGCAGGGCTGGTACTACGTAATCACAGTGTTAACCAGAGTTTAACCAGGGTAGGGCTGGTACTACGCAATCACAGTGTAAACCTTAGTTTAGCCAGGGTAGGGCTGGTACTACGTAATCACAGTGTTAACCAGAGTTTAGCCAGGGCAGAGCTGGTACTACGTAATCACAGTGTTAACCAGAGTTTAGCCACGACAGGGCTGGTACTACGTAATCACAGTGTTAACCAGAGTCTAGCCAGGGTAGAGCTGGTACTACGTAATCACAGTGTTAACCAGAGTTTAGCCAGGGTAGAGCTGGTACTACGTAATCACAGTGTTAACCAGAGTTAACGACAGGGCTGGTACTACGTAATCACAGTGTTAACCAGAGTCTAGCCAGGGTAGAGCTGGTACTATGTAATCACAGTGTTAACCAGAGTTTAGCCAGGGTAGAGCTGGTACTACGTAATCACAGTGTTAACCAGAGTTAACGACAGGGCTGGTACTACGTAATCACAGTGTTAACCAGAGTTTAGCCAGGGCAGAGCTGGTACTACGTAATCACAGTGTTAACCAGAGTTTAACCAGGGTAGAGCTGGTACTACGTAATCACAGTGTTAACCAGAGTTTAACCAGGGTAGAGCTGGTACTACGTAATCACAGTGTTAACCAGAGTTTAGCCAGGGTAGAGCTGGTACTACGTAATCACAGTGTTAACCAGAGTTAACGGCAGGGCTGGTACTACGTAATCACAGTGTTAACCAGAGTTTAACCAGGGTAGGGCTGGTACTACGCAATCACAGTGTAAACCTTAGTTTAGCCAGGGTAGGGCTGGTACTACGTAATTTTTTTATTTTATTTCACCTTTATTTAACCAGGTAGGCTAGTTGAGAACAAGTTCTCATTTGCAACTGCGACCAGGCCAAGATAAAGCATAGCAGTGTGAACAGACAACACAGAGTTACACATGGAGTAAGCAATTAACAAGTCAATAACACAGTAGAAATAAAATGGGCAGTCTATATACAATGTGTGCAAAAGGCATGAGGAGGTAGGCGAATAATACAATTTTGCAGATTAACACTGGGGTGATAAAAGATCAGATGGTCATGTACAGGTAGAGATATTGGTGTGCAAAAGAGCAGAAAAGTAAATAAATAAATAAATAAAATTTAAAAAAACAGTATAAAAACAGTATGGGGATGAGGTAGGTGAAAATGGGTGGGCTATTTACCAATAGACTATGTACAGCTGCAGCGATCGGTTAGCTGCTCGGATAGCTGATGTTTGAAGTTGGTGAGGGAGATAAAAGTCTCCAACTTCAGCGATTTTTGCAGTTCATTCCAGTCACAGGCAGCAGAGTACTGGAACGAAAGGCGTTCCAGTAGTTTAACCAGGGCAGAGCTGGTACTACGTAATCACAGTGTTAACCAGAGTTAACGGCAGGGCAGAGCTGGTACTACGTAATCACAGTGTTAACCAGAGTTTAGCCAGGGCAGAGCTGGTACTACGTAATCACAGTGTTAACCAGAATTAACGTCAGGGCAGAGCTGGTACTACGTAATCACAGTGTTAACCAGAGTTAACGGCAGGGCTGGTACTACGTAATCACAGTGTTAACCAGAGTTTAACCAGGGTAGAGCTGGTACTACGTAATCACAGTGTTAACCAGAGTTTAGCCAGGGCAGAGCTGGTACTACGTAATCACAGTGTTAACCAGAGTTTAGCCACGACAGGGCTGGTACTACGTAATCACAGTGTTAACCAGAGTCTAGCCAGGGTAGAGCTGGTACTACGTAATCACAGTGTTAACCAGAGTTTAGCCAGGGTAGAGCTGGTACTACGTAATCACAGTGTTAACCAGAGTTAACGACAGGGCTGGTACTACGTAATCACAGTGTTAACCAGAGTTTAGCCAGGGCAGAGCTGGTACTACGTAATCACAGTGTTAACCAGAGTTTAACCAGGGTAGAGCTGGTACTACGTAATCACAGTGTTAACCAGAGTTTAACCAGGGTAGAGCTGGTACTACGTAATCACAGTGTTAACCAGAGTTTAACCAGGGTAGAGCTGGTACTACGTAATCACAGTGTTAACCAGAGTTAACGGCAGGGCTGGTACTACGTAATCACAGTGTTAACCAGAGTTTAACCAGGGTAGGCTGGTACTACGTAATCACAGTGTAAACCTTAGTTTAGCCAGGGTAGGGCTGGTACTACGTAATCACAGTGTTAACCTTAGTTTAACCAGGGTAGAGCTGGTACTACGTAATCACAGTGTTAACCTTAGTTTAGCCAGGGCAGAGCTGGTACTACGTAATCACAGTGTTAACCAGAGTTTAGCCACGACAGGGCTGGTACTACGTAATCACAGTGTTAACCAGTGTTTAGCCAGGGCAGAGCTGGTACTACGTAATCACAGTGTTAACCAGAGTTTAGCCACGACAGGGCTGGTACTACATAATCACAGTGTTAACCAGAGTTTAGCCAGGGCAGAGCTGGTACTACGTAATCACAGTGTTAACCAGAGTTTAGCCACGACAGGGCTGGTACTACGTAATCACAGTGTTAACCAGAGTTTAGCCAGGGTAGAGCTGGTACTACATAATCACAGTGTTAACCAGAGTTTAGCCAGGGCTGGTACTACGTAATCACAGTGTTAACCAGAGTTTAGCCAGGGTAGAGCTGGTACTACGTAATCACAGTGTTAACCAGAGTTTAGCCAGGGCTGGTACTACGTAATCACAGTGTTAACCAGAGTTTAACCACGACAGGGCTGGTACTACGCAATCACAGTGTTAACCAGAGTTAACGACAGGGCTGGTACTACGTAATCACAGTGTTAACCAGAGTTTAGCCAGGGTAGAGCTGGTACTACGTAATCACAGTGTTAACCAGAGTTTAACCACGACAGGGCTGGTACTACGTAATCACAGTGTTAACCAGAGTTAACGACAGAGCTGGTACTACGTAATCACAGTGTTAACCAGAGTTTAGCCAGGGCTGGTACTACGTAATCACAGTGTTAAGCAGAGTTAACGACAGGGCTGGTACTACGTAATCACAGTGTTAACCAGAGTTAACGACAGGGCTGGTACTACGTAATCACAGTGTTAACCAGAGTTTAGCCAGGGCAGAGCTGGTACTACGTAATCACAGTGTTAACCAGAGTTTAACCAGGGTAGAGCTGGTACTACGTAATCACAGTGTTGACCAGAGTTTAACCAGGGTAGAGCTGGTACTACGTAATCACAGTGTTAACCAGAGTTTAGCCAGGGCAGAGCTGGTACTACGTAATCACAGTGTTAACCAGAGTCTAGCCAGGGTAGAGCTGGTACTACGTAATCACAGTGTTAACCAGAGTTTAGCCAGGGTAGAGCTGGTACTACGTAATCACAGTGTTAACCAGAGTTAACGACAGGGCTGGTACTACGTAATCACAGTGTTAACCAGAGTTTAGCCAGGGCAGAGCTGGTACTACGTAATCACAGTGTTAACCAGAGTTTAACCAGGGTAGAGCTGGTACTACGTAATCACAGTGTTAACCAGAGTTTAACCAGGGTAGAGATGGTACTACGTAATCACAGTGTTAACCAGAGCTTAGCCAGGGTAGAGCTGGTACTACGTAATCACAGTGTTAACCAGAGTTAACGGCAGGGCTGGTACTACGTAATCACAGTGTTAACCAGAGTTTAACCAGGGTAGGGCTGGTACTACGTAATCACAGTGTTAACCTTAGTTTAGCCAGGGTAGGGCTGGTACTACGTAATCACAGTGTTAACCTTAGTTTAACCAGGGTAGAGCTGGTACTACGTAATCACAGTGTTAACCTTAGTTTAGCCAGGGCAGAGCTGGTACTACGTAATCACAGTGTTAACCAGAGTTTAGCCACGACAGGGCTGGTACTACATAATCACAGTGTTAACCAGTGTTTAGCCAGGGCAGAGCTGGTACTACGTAATCACAGTGTTAACCAGAGTTTAGCCACGACAGGGCTGGTACTACGTAATCACAGTGTTAACCAGAGTTTAGCCAGGGCAGAGCTGGTACTACGTAATCACAGTGTTAACCAGAGTTTAGCCACGACAGGGCTGGTACTACGTAATCACAGTGTTAACCAGAGTTTAGCCAGGGTAGAGCTGGTACTACGTAATCACAGTGTTAACGAGTTAACGACAGGGCTGGTACTCCGTAATCACAGTGTTAACCAGAGTTTAGCCAGGGCTGGTACTACGTAATCACAGTGTTAAGCAGAGTTAACGACAGGGCTGGTACTACGTAATCACAGTGTTAACCAGAGTTAACGACAGGGCTGGTACTACGTAATCACAGTGTTAACCAGAGTTTAGCCAGGGCAGAGCTGGTACTACGTAATCACAGTGTTAACCAGAGTTTAACCAGGGTAGAGCTGGTACTACGTAATCACAGTGTTGACCAGAGTTTAACCAGGGTAGAGCTGGTACTACGTAATCACAGTGTTAACCAGAGTTTAGCCAGGGCAGAGCTGGTACTACGTAATCACAGTGTTAACCAGAGTTTAGCCACGACAGGGCTGGTACTACGTAATCAGTGTTAACCAGAGTTACGACAGGGCTGGTACTACGTAATCACAGTGTTAACCAGAGTTTAGCCAGGGCAGAGCTGGTACTACGTAATCACAGTGTTAACCAGAGTTAACGACAGGGCTGGTACTACGTAATCACAGTGTTAACCAGAGTTTAGCCAGGGCAGAGCTGGTACTACGTAATCACAGTGTTAACCAGAGTTTAACCAGGGTAGAGCTGGTACTACGTAATCACAGTGTTAACCAGAGTTAACGACAGGGCTGGTACTACGTAATCACAGTGTTAACCAGAGTTTAGCCAGGGCAGAGCTGGTACTACGTAATCACAGTGTTAACCAGAGTTTAACCAGGGTAGAGCTGGTACTACGTAATCACAGTGTTAACCAGAGTTTAACCAGGGTAGAGATGGTACTACGTAATCACAGTGTTAACCAGAGCTTAGCCAGGGTAGAGCTGGTACTACGTAATCACAGTGTTAACCAGAGTTAACGGCAGGGCTGGTACTACGTAATCACAGTGTTAACCAGAGTTTAACCAGGGTAGGGCTGGTACTACGTAATCACAGTGTTAACCTTAGTTTAGCCAGGGTAGGGCTGGTACTACGTAATCACAGTGTTAACCTTAGTTTAACCAGGGTAGAGCTGGTACTACGTAATCACAGTGTTAACCTTAGTTTAGCCAGGGCAGAGCTGGTACTACGTAATCACAGTGTTAACCAGAGTTTAGCCACGACAGGGCTGGTACTACATAATCACAGTGTTAACCAGTGTTTAGCCAGGGCAGAGCTGGTACTACGTAATCACAGTGTTAACCAGAGTTTAGCCAGGACAGGGCTGGTACTACGTAATCACAGTGTTAACCAGAGTTTAGCCAGGGCAGAGCTGGTACTACGTAATCACAGTGTTAACCAGAGTTTAGCCACGACAGGGCTGGTACTACGTAATCACAGTGTTAACCAGAGTTTAGCCAGGGTAGAGCTGGTACTACGTAATCACAGTGTTAACGAGTTAACGACAGGGCTGGTACTCCGTAATCACAGTGTTAACCAGAGTTTAGCCAGGGCTGGTACTACGTAATCACAGTGTTAAGCAGAGTTAACGACAGGGGGCTGGTACTACGTAATCACAGTGTTAACCAGAGTTAACGACAGGGCTGGTACTACGTAATCACAGTGTTAACCAGAGTTTAGCCAGGGCAGAGCTGGTACTACGTAATCACAGTGTTAACCAGAGTTTAACCAGGGTAGAGCTGGTACTACGTAATCACAGTGTTGACCAGAGTTTAACCAGGGTAGAGCTGGTACTACGTAATCACAGTGTTAACCAGAGTTTAGCCAGGGCAGAGCTGGTACTACGTAATCACAGTGTTAACCAGAGTTTAGCCACGACAGGGCTGGTACTACGTAATCAGTGTTAACCAGAGTTAACGACAGGGCTGGTACTACGTAATCACAGTGTTAACCAGAGTTTAGCCAGGGCAGAGCTGGTACTACGTAATCACAGTGTTAACCAGAGTTAACGACAGGGCTGGTACTACGTAATCACAGTGTTAACCAGAGTTAACGGCAGGGCTGGTACTACGTAATCACAGTGTTAACCAGAGTTTAACCAGGGTAGGGCTGGTACTACGTAATCACAGTGTTAACCTTAGTTTAGCCAGGGTAGGGCTGGTACTACGTAATCACAGTGTTAACCTTAGTTTAACCAGGGTAGAGCTGGTACTACGTAATCACAGTGTTAACCTTAGTTTAGCCAGGGCAGAGCTGGTACTACGTAATCACAGTGTTAACCAGAGTTTAGCCACGACAGGGCTGGTACTACATAATCACAGTGTTAACCAGTGTTTAGCCAGGGCAGAGCTGGTACTACGTAATCACAGTGTTAACCAGAGTTTAGCCACGACAGGGCTGGTACTACGTAATCACAGTGTTAACCAGAGTTTAGCCAGGGCAGAGCTGGTACTACGTAATCACAGTGTTAACCAGAGTTTAGCCACGACAGGGCTGGTACTACGTAATCACAGTGTTAACCAGAGTTTAGCCAGGGTAGAGCTGGTACTACGTAATCACAGTGTTAACGAGTTAACGACAGGGCTGGTACTCCGTAATCACAGTGTTAACCAGAGTTTAGCCAGGGCTGGTACTACGTAATCACAGTGTTAAGCAGAGTTAACGACAGGGCTGGTACTACGTAATCACAGTGTTAACCAGAGTTAACGACAGGGCTGGTACTACGTAATCACAGTGTTAACCAGAGTTTAGCCAGGGCAGAGCTGGTACTACGTAATCACAGTGTTAACCAGAGTTTAACCAGGGTAGAGCTGGTACTACGTAATCACAGTGTTGACCAGAGTTTAACCAGGGTAGAGCTGGTACTACGTAATCACAGTGTTAACCAGAGTTTAGCCAGGGCAGAGCTGGTACTACGTAATCACAGTGTTAACCAGAGTTTAGCCACGACAGGGCTGGTACTACGTAATCAGTGTTAACCAGAGTTAACGACAGGGCTGGTACTACGTAATCACAGTGTTAACCAGAGTTTAGCCAGGGCAGAGCTGGTACTACGTAATCACAGTGTTAACCAGAGTTAACGACAGGGCTGGTACTACGTAATCACAGTGTTAACCAGAGTTTAGCCAGGGCAGAGCTGGTACTACGTAATCACAGTGTTAACCAGAGTTTAACCAGGGTAGAGCTGGTACTACGTAATCACAGTGTTAACCAGAGTTAACGACAGGGCTGGTACTACGTAATCACAGTGTTAACCAGAGTTTAGCCAGGGCAGAGCTGGTACTACGTAATCACAGTGTTAACCAGAGTTTAACCAGGGTAGAGCTGGTACTACGTAATCACAGTGTTAACCAGAGTTTAACCAGGGTAGAGATGGTACTACGTAATCACAGTGTTAACCAGAGCTTAGCCAGGGTAGAGCTGGTACTACGTAATCACAGTGTTAACCAGAGTTAACGGCAGGGCTGGTACTACGTAATCACAGTGTTAACCAGAGTTTAACCAGGGTAGGGCTGGTACTACGTAATCACAGTGTTAACCTTAGTTTAGCCAGGGTAGGGCTGGTACTACGTAATCACAGTGTTAACCAGAGTTTAACCAGGGTAGAGCTGGTACTACGTAATCACAGTGTTAACCAGAGTTTAGCCAGGGCAGAGCTGGTACTACGTAATCACAGTGTTAACCAGAGTTTAGCCGACAGGGCTGGTACTACATAATCACAGTGTTAACCAGTGTTTAGCCAGGGCAGAGCTGGTACTACGTAATCACAGTGTTAACCAGAGTTTAGCCACGACAGGGCTGGTACTACGTAATCACAGTGTTAACCAGAGTTTAGCCAGGGCAGAGCTGGTACTACGTAATCACAGTGTTAACCAGAGTTTAGCCAGGGTAGGGCTGGTACTACGTAATCACAGTGTTAACCAGAGTTTAGCCAGGGTAGAGCTGGTACTACGTAATCACAGTGTTAACGAGTTAACGACAGGGCTGGTACTCCGTAATCACAGTGTTAACCAGAGTTTAGCCAGGGCTGGTACTACGTAATCACAGTGTTAAGCAGAGTTAACGACAGGGCTGGTACTACGTAATCACAGTGTTAACCAGAGTTAACCAGGGCTGGTACTACGTAATCACAGTGTTAACCAGAGTTTAGCCAGGGCAGAGCTGGTACTACGTAATCACAGTGTTAACCAGAGTTTAACCAGGGTAGAGCTGGTACTACGTAATCACAGTGTTGACCAGAGTTTAACCAGGGTAGAGCTGGTACTACGTAATCACAGTGTTAACCAGAGTTTAGCCAGGGCAGAGCTGGTAATACGTAATCACAGTGTTAACCAGAGTTTAGCCACGACAGGGCTGGTACTACGTAATCAGTGTTAACCAGAGTTAACGACAGGGCTGGTACTACGTAATCACAGTGTTAACCAGAGTTTAGCCAGGGCAGAGCTGGTACTACGTAATCACAGTGTTAACCAGAGTTAACGACAGGGCTGGTACTACGTAATCACAGTGTTAACCAGAGTTTAGCCAGGGCAGAGCTGGTACTACGTAATCACAGTGTTAACCAGAGTTTAACCAGGGTAGAGCTGGTACTACGTAATCACAGTGTTAACCACAGTTTAACCAGGGTAGAGATGGTACTACGTAATCACAGTGTTAACCAGAGCTTAGCCAGGGTAGAGCTGGTACTACGTAATCACAGTGTTAACCAGAGTTAACGGCAGGGCTGGTACTACGTAATCACAGTGTTAACCAGAGTTTAACCAGGGTAGAGCTGGTACTACGTAATCACAGTGTTAACCTTAGTTTAGCCAGGGCAGAGCTGGTACTACGTAATCACAGTGTTAACCAGAGTTTAGCCACGACAGGGCTGGTACTACATAATCACAGTGTTAACCAGTGTTTAGCCAGGGCAGAGCTGGTACTACGTAATCACAGTGTTAATCAGAGTTTAGCCACGACAGGGCTGGTACTACGTAATCACAGTGTTAACCAGAGTTTAGCCAGGGCAGAGCTGGTACTACGTAATCACAGTGTTAACCAGAGTTTAGCCACGACAGGGCTGGTACTACGTAATCACAGTGTTAACCAGAGTTTAGCCAGGGTAGAGCTGGTACTACGTAATCACAGTGTTAACCAGAGTTAACGACAGGGCTGGTACTCCGTAATCACAGTGTTAACCAGAGTTTAGCCAGGGCTGGTACTACGTAATCACAGTGTTAACCAGAGTTTAACCACGACAGGGCTGGTACTACGCAATCACAGTGTTAACCAGAGTTAACGACAGGGCTGGTACTACGTAATCACAGTGTTAACCAGAGTTTAGCCAGGGTAGAGCTGGTACTACGTAATCACAGTGTTAACCAGAGTTTAACCACGACAGGGCTGGTACTACGTAATCACAGTGTTAACCAGAGTTAACGACAGAGCTGGTACTACGTAATCACAGTGTTAACCAGAGTTTAGCCAGGGCTGGTACTACGTAATCACAGTGTTAAGCAGAGTTAACGACAGGGCTGGTACTACGTAATCACAGTGTTAACCAGAGTTAACGACAGGGCTGGTACTACGTAATCACAGTGTTAACCAGAGTTTAGCCAGGGCAGAGCTGGTACTACGTAATCACAGTGTTAACCAGAGTTTAAACAGGGTAGAGCTGGTACTACGTAATCACAGTGTTAACCAGAGTTTAGCCAGGGTAGAGCTGGTACTACGTAATCACAGTGTTAACCAGAGTTAACGGCAGGGCTGGTACTACGTAATCACAGTGTTAACCAGAGTTTAACCAGGGTTGGGCTGGTACTACGTAATCACAGTGTTAACCAGAGTTTAGCCACGACAGGGCTGGTACTACGTAATCACAGTGTTAACCAGAGTTTAACCACGACAGGGCTGGTACTACGTAATCACAGTGTTAACTAGAGTTAACGGCCGGGTTGGTACTACGTAATCACAGTGTTAACCAGAGTTTAACCAGGGTAGAGCTGGTACTACGTAATCACAGTGTTAACCAGAGTTTAGCCAGGGTAGAGCTGGTACTACGTAATCACAGTGTTAACCAGAGTTTAGCCAGGGTAGAGCTGGTACTATGTAATCACAGTGTTAACCAGAGTTAACGACAGGGCTGGTACTACGTAATCACAGTGTTAACCAGAGTTTAACCAGGGTAGAGCTGGTACTACGTAATCACAGTGTTAACCAGAGTTAACGGCAGGGCTGGTACTACGTAATCACAGTGTTAACCAGAGTTTAGCCAGGGTAGAGCTGGTACTACGTAATCACAGTGTTAACCAGAGTTTAGCCAGGGTAGAGCTGGTACTACGTAATCACAGTGTTAACCAGAGTTTAACCAGGGTAGAGCTGGTACTACGTAATCACAGTGTTAACCAGAGTTTAGCCAGGGCAGAGCTGGTACTACGTAATCACAGTGTTAACCAGAGTTTAGCCAGGGTAGGGCTGGTACTATGTAATCACAGTGTTAACCAGAGTTTAACCAGGGCAGAGCTGGTACTACGTAATCACAGTGTTAACCAGAGTTTAACCAGGGCAGAGCTGGTACTACGTAATAATCAGAGTTTAACCAGGTGTTAATCACAGAGTTAACGGCAGGGCAGAGCTGGTACTACGTAATCACAGTGTTAACCAGAGTTTAGCCAGGGCAGAGCTGGTACTACGTAATCACAGTGTTAACCAGAGTTTAGCCACGACAGGGCTGGTACTACGTAATCACAGTGTTAACCAGAGTTTAGCCAGGGCAGGGCTGGTACTACGTAATCACAGTGTTAACCAGAGTTTAACCAGGGCAGAGCTGGTACTACGTAATCACAGTGTTAACCAGAGTTAACGGCAGGGCAGAGCTGGTACTACGTAATCACAGTGTTAACCAGAGTTTAGCCAGGGCAGAGCTGGTACTACGTAATCACAGTGTTAAACAGAATTAACGGCAGGGCAGAGCTGGTACTACGTAATCACAGTGTTAACCAGAGTTTAGCCAGGGTAGAGCTGGTACTACGTAATCACAGTGTTAACCAGAGTTAACGGCAGGGCTGGTACTACGTAATCACAGTGTTAACCAGAGTTAACGACAGGGCTGGTACTACATAATCACAGTGTTAACCAGAGTTAACGACAGGGCTGGTACTACGTAATCACTACGTAATTACGGGTCTTGTTGGAGATTGTCTGAGTATGATGTGTTGGTGCGCGACGGGTCTTGTTGGAGATTGTCTGAGTATGATGTGTTGGTGCGCGACGGGTCTTGTTGGAGATTGTCTGAGTATGATGTGTTGGTGCGCGACGGGTCTTGTTGGAGATTGTCTGAGTATGATGTGTTGGTGCGCGCGACGGGTCTTGTTGGAGATTGTCTGAGTATGATGTGTTGGTGCGGCGCGACGGGTCTTGTTGGAGATTGTCTGAGTATGATGTGTTGGTGCGGCGCGACGGGTCTTGTTGGAGATTGTCTGAGTATGATGTGTTGGTGCGGCGCGACGGGTCTTGTTGGAGATTGTCTGAGTATGATGTGTTGGTGCGGCGCGACGGGTCTTGTTGGAGATTGTCTGAGTATGATGTGTTGGTGCGCGACGGGTTTTGAACCCACTTTTTGATTATTTTGTCATTTTGGTTTTGTAGTTTTGTGAAGCGCTGATTAACAACTCCGTTTATACCAAGTTCGATTCTCCTTCGCCTGACTTCCCTGCCACCAACAAGCACCCATTACAGATACATCAGTGTTATATTTTAATTAAAATTTGACAAATGCCAGAATTTTTCTTCCACTTTGACTTTTACAGTCTTCTGTATAGATCGTTGACAAAAATGATCTACGATCTTTGTAACAACACAACAATAACAACAATACAACAACACAACAACACAACAATAACAACAATACAACAACACAACAACACAACAATAACAACAACACAACAACACAACAACACAACAACACAACAATAACAACAATACAACAACACAACAACACAACAATAACAACAATACAACAATACAACAACACAACAACACAACAATAACAACAAATCAACAACACAACAATAACAACAATAGAACAACACAACAACACAACAACACAACAATACAACAACACAACAATACAACAACACAACAACACAACAACACAACAACACAACAACACAACAACAACAACAATACAACAACACAACAACAACAACAACACAACAACACAACAATACAACAACACAACAATACAACAACACAACAACACAACAATAACAACAATACAACAACACAACAACACAACAACACAACAACACAACAATAACAAAGCTCATGTGAATACTTTCTGAAGGCACTGGAGGTACAGATAGAGACAGGCAGGCATATGTTCAGAGACACACAGTTACACACACACACGCACGCACACACACGCACGCACGCACGCACGCACGCACGCAAACACACACACACACACACACACACACACACACACACACACACACACACACACACACACACACACACACACACACACACACACACACACACCCAGACAGAGGGAGCGTTAACTTTTATGATCTCATTACCATCTGGAGAGGCAGGATTGTAAAGCCATTACACTGAAGACCTTTTGAACAGCGTTGATATCAGCTGAGTTCTTTCTGGAGTGGACTGAGTTGAAGTCCTCTGCTCCATTCTCTTTAGAGGTAATCCCTGCTGCCTGCGTCGGGCCGCTGCAGTGCTATGGGGAAGGCAGCGGGTGAGGAGGGGGGGCAGAGCCAGAGGGTGTAGTAGTAGAGGGCTGGAGCTTTGATAGGAATGGCTAATCCCTGCATGGGCACACAATGAGAGAGCATGGCACTGCACTGCAGGTATAGAGAGGGAGGGAGAGAGATGGGGATAGAGAGAGAAGGGGATAGAGAGAGAGGTACAATAGAGAGAGAAGGGGATAGAGAGAGAAGGGGATAGAGAGAGAGAGGTACAATAGAGAGAGAGAGAGGGGGGGACATGTTAGAAGGACAGAGAAGTCAGAAGTTTGGTTGTTAGACAGTAAGAGAAGGAGATACAGACAGGAAAGGAGAGAGGGAATATAATGAGGGAGAGATGAGGAGAATATATTGAGGGAGAGAGGAGAACAGAATGAGGGAGAGATGAGGAGAGGAGAGAAGGAATACAATGAGGGAGAGATGAGGAGAGGATAGAGGGAATATAATGAGGGAGAGATGAGGAGAGAGGAGAATATATTGAGTGAGAGATGAGGAGAGGAGAGAAGGAATACAATGAGGGAGAGATGAGGAGAGGAGAGAGGGAATATAATGAGGGAGAGATGAGGAGAGAGGAGAATATATTGAGTGAGAGATGAGGAGAGGAGAGAGGAGAACAGAATGAGGGAGAGATGAGGAGAGGAGAGAAGGAATACAATGAGGGAGAGATGAGGAGAGGAGAGAGGGGAATATAATGAGGGAGAGATGAGGAGAGGAGAGAAGGAATACAATGAGGGAGAGATGAGCAGAGGAGAGAATAATATACTGGGGGAGAGATAAGGAGAGGAGAGAAGGAATGTACTGAGTGAGAGATGAGGAGTGGAGAGATGAGAATATAATGTGGGAGAGAGGGAATATAATGAGGGAGAGATGAGGAGAGGAGAGAGGGGAATATAATGAGAGAGAGATGAGGAGAGGAGAGAGGGGAATATAATGAGAGAGAGATGAGGAGAGGAGAGAGGGGAATATAATGAGAGAGAGATGAGGAGAGGAGAGAGGGAAATATAATGAGAGAGAGATGAGGAGAGGAGAGAGGGAAATATAATGAGAGAGAGAGATGAGGAGAGGAGAGAGGGGTAAATAATGAGGGAGAGATGAGGAGAGAGGGAAATATAATGAGAGAGAGATGAGGAGAGAGGGAATATAATGAGAGAGAGATGAGGAGAGAGGGAATATAATGAGGGAGAGACAAGGAGAGGACATAATGAATATACTGAGGAAAAGATGAGGAGAGGAGAGAGGGGAATATAATGAGGGAGAGATGAGGTTAGGAGAGAGGAAAATAGAATGAGGGAGAGATGAGGAGGGAGGGAATAGAATGAGGGAGAGATGAGTAGGGAGGGAATAGAATGAGGGAGAGATGAGGAGGGAGGGAATAGAATGAGGGAGAGATGTGGAGGGAGGGAATAGAATGAGGGAGAGATGAGGAGGGAGGGAATAGAATGAGGGAGAGATGAGGAGGGAGGGAATAGAATGAGGGAGAGATGTGGAGGGAGGGAATAGAATGAGGGAGAGATGAGGAGAGGAGAGAGGGAATATAATGAGGGAGAGATGAGTAGGGAGGGAATAGAATGAGGGAGAGATGAGGAGGGAGGGACTATAATGAGGGAGAGATGAGGAGGGAGGGAATAGAATGAGGGAGAGATGAGGAGGGAGGGACTATAATGAGGGAGAGATGAGGAGGGAGGGAATAGAATGAGGGAGAGATGAGGAGGGAGGGACTATAATGAGGGAGAGATGAGGAGGGAGGGAATAGAATGAGGGAGAGATGAGGAGGGAGGGAATAGAATGAGGGAGAGATGAGGAGGGAGGGACTATAATGAGGGAGAGATGAGGAGGGAGGGAATAGAATGAGGGAGAGATGAGGAGGGAGGGAATAGAATGAGGGAGAGATGCGGTGAGGAGACAGTACAGGGAATATTGAGAAGCAGAGCAATTATTACCAACAGAGTAAACATATGCTGTATTGGATTAAAACGATGGTGTTTGCCGGAAGTCCTTCACCTAGTCCAAACCCTATGGACCAATTTGGCTGGGCTCTGTGGCATTCGGCCTGGAATGGGATGAATTTGGAGGAGAGGAAGGACGGGGGAGAGAGGAGGGAGACCTATTTATCAATCCATCTAATCAATGTGTCTCCAAATCTCCAAATCTCTCCAATCACAACCGTTTGTCTCTTTGAGATGTGAAGAGAGAGATCTATCCATCCGTCTCTGTTTAATCTGCCGCTTCTGGATGGGGTACTGTGGGTGAGAGGGACAGGGAGACAGAGAGGTAGAGGGGGATGGTGTTAGTGACAGAGGGAGATCTATCTATCCATCTAATCTGTCAGTTTAATCTATCTGTCACTTCTGGGTGGGGTCAGTGTGGGTGAGAGGGGCAGGGAGACAGAGAGGTCGAGGGGGATGATGGGAGATCTATCTATCCATCTAATCTGTCTGTTTTGGCCGGGCTCGTGGGTGTGCTGTCTTTTTGTCAGGAAACCGATGGAAGCCTATCAGCTCACCACAAAGCTCACCACAGAGCTCACCACAGAGCTCACCAACACACACACCCTGGAGGAAGAAACAACACACCCTGACAGGTGGGTTACACACACACACACACACACACACACACACACACACACACACACACACACACACACACACACACACACACACACACACACACACACACACGCACACACACACTGTGATGGAGAAGAAACAACACACCCTGACAGGTGGGTTACACACACACACACACACAAACACACACACACACACACACACACACACACACACACACACACACACACACACACACACACACACACACACACACACACACACACACACACACACACACACACACACACACACACACACACACACGCACACACACACTGTGATGGAGGAGAAAAACACACCTTAACTGTTGAGCTAATGCATGGGTGCAACAGGAGACTGGTGGCACCTTAATTAGGGAGGCCGGGCTCGTGGTGATTGCTGGAGTGGAATGGTATCAAATACATCAAACACATAGTTTCCATGGTTTCCATGTGTTTGATGCCATTCCATTCACTCCGTTCCAGCCATTATTATGAGCCAGCCTCCACTGATGCGCACACACATTCACGCACAAGTACACATACACACACACAGACGCTCCAAACAAGTTTTTAAAAATCACCTCCTTCTCTGTGGGTCAGCTGTATCTCTGGCTACCCATCTGTCCGTGACGGCGTGGCGGGTAATCACTGGCTGTGATTGTGTGGGCAGGGGGCCGTTAGGGCCGGCTGATGCCTGACAGAGTGCACTCTGCCTGGGCAGGGAGGTGCAGGGGAGGGGAGGGGAGATAGACCTTGAGCTCACTAGTTAGAGGAGAGGGCTGGCTGTCTGGAGGGGAGGTAGACCATCAGTTAGGGGAGAGGGCTGGCTGTCTGGAGAGGAGGTAGACCATCAGTTAGGGGAGAGGGCTGGCTGTCTGGAGGGGAGGTAGACCATCAGTTAGGGGAGAGGGCTGGCTGTCTGGAGGGGAGGTAGACCATCAGTTAGAGGAGAGGGCTGGCTGTCTGGAGGGGAGTTAGACCATCAGTTAGAGGAGAGGGCTGACTGTCTGGAGGGGAGGTAGACCATCAGTTAGAGGAGAGGGCTGACTGTCTGGAGGGGAGGGAGACCATCAGTTAGAGGAGAGGGCTGGCTGTCTGGAGGGGAGGGAGACCATCAGTTAGGGGAGAGGGCTGGCTGTCTGGAGGGGAGTTAGACCATCAGTTAGGGGAGAGGGCTGGCTGTCTGGAGGGGAGGGGAGGTAGACCATCAGTTAGAGGAGAGGGCTGACTGTCTGGAGGGGAGGGAGGGAGACCATCAGTTAGGGGAGAGGGCTGTCTGTCTGGAGGGGAGGGAGACCATCAGTTAGGGGAGAGGGCTGGCTGTCTGGAGAGGAGGTAGACCATCAGTTAGAGGAGAGGGCTGGCTGTCTGGAGGGGAGGTAGACCATCAGTTAGAGGAGAGGGATGTCTGTCTGGAGGGGAGGTAGACCATCAGTTAGAGGAGAGGGCTGTCTGTCTGGAGGGGAGGTAGACCATCAGTTAGGGGAGAGGGCTGGCTGTCTGGAGGGGAGGTAGACCATCAGTTAGGGGAGAGGGCTGGCTGTCTGGAGGGGAGGTAGACCATCAGTTAGAGGAGAGGGCTGACTGTCTGGAGGGGAGGTAGACCATCAGTTAGGGAGGGGGCTGTCTGGGGGGGAGATAGACCATCAGTTAGGGGAGAGGGCTGGCTGTCTGGAGGGGAGGTAGACCATCAGTTAGGGGAGAGGGCTGTCTGTCTGGAGAGGAGGTAGACCATCAGTTAGGGGAGAGGGCTGGCTGTCTGGAGGGAAGGTAGACCATCAGTTAGGGGAGAGGGCTGGCTGTCTGGAGGGGAGGTAGACCATCAGTTAGGGGAGAGGGCTGTCTGTCTGGAGAGGAGGTAGACCATCAGTTAGGGGAGAGGGCTGGCTGTCTGGAGGGGAGGTAGACCATCAGTTAGGGGAGAGGGCTGGCTGTCTGGAGGGGAGATAGACCATCAGTTAGGGAGGGGGCTGTCTGTCTGGAGGGGAGGTAGACCATCAGTTAGGGGAGAGAGCTGGCTGTCTGGCGGGTAGGTAGACCATCAGTTAGGGGAGAGGGCTGGCTGTCTGGAGGGGAGGTAGACCATCAGTTAGGGGAGAGGGCTGGCTTTCTGGAGGGGAGGTAGACCATCAGTTAGAGGAGAGGGCTGGCTGTCTGGAGGGGAGGTAGACCATCAGTTAGAGGAGAGGGCTGGCTGTCTGGAGGGGAGGTAGACCATCAGTTAGGGGAGAGGGCTGGCTGTCTGGAGGGGAGGTAGACCATCAGTTAGAGGAGAGGGCTGGCTGTCTGGAGGGGAGGTAGACCATCAGTTAGGGGAGAGGGCTGGCTGTCTGGAGGGGAGTTAGACCATCAGTTAGAGGAGAGGGCTGACTGTCTGGAGGGGAGGTAGACCATCAGTTAGAGGAGAGGGCTGACTGTCTGGAGGGGAGGGAGACCATCAGTTAGAGGAGAGAGCTGGCTGTCTGGAGGGGAGGGAGACCATCAGTTAGGGGAGAGGGCTGGCTGTCTGGAGGGGAGTTAGACCATCAGTTAGGGGAGAGGGCTGGCTGTCTGGAGGGGAGGGGAGGTAGACCATCAGTTAGAGGAGAGGGCTAACTGTCTGGAGGGGAGGGAGACCATCAGTTAGAGGAGAGGGCTGGCTGTCTGGAGGGGAGGTAGACCATCAGTTAGAGGAGAGGGCTGGCTGTCTGGAGGGGAGGTAGACCATCAGTTAGGGAGAGGGCTGGCTGTCTGGAGAGGAGGTAGACCATCAGTTAGAGGAGAGGGCTGGCTGTCTGGAGAGGAGGTAGACCATCAGTTAGAGGAGAGGGCTGGCTGTCTGGAGGGGAGGTAGACCATCAGTTAGGGGAGAGGGCTGGCTGTCTGGAGGGGAGGGAGACCATCAGTTAGGGGAGAGGGCTGGCTGTCTGGAAAGGAGGTAGACCATCAGTTAGAGGAGAGGGCTGGCTGTCTGGAGGGGAGGTAGACCATCAGTTAGGGGGCTGTCTGGGGGGATAGACCATCAGTTAGGGAGAGGGCTGGCTGTCTGGAGGGGAGGTAGACCATCAGTTAGGGGAGAGGGCTGTCTGTCTGGAGAGGAGGTAGACCATCAGTTAGGGGAGAGGGCTGGCTGTCTGGAGGGGAGGTAGACCATCAGTTAGAGGAGAGGGCTGACTGTCTGGAGGGGAGATAGACCATCAGTTAGGGGAGAGGGCTGGCTGTCTGGAGGGGAGGTAGACCATCAGTTAGGGGAGAGGGCTGTCTGTCTGGAGAGGAGGTAGACCATCAGTTAGGGGAGAGGGCTGGCTTTCTGGAGGGGAGGTAGACCATCAGTTAGGGGAGAGGGCTGGCTGTCTGGAGGGGAGGTAGACCATCAGTTAGAGGAGAGGGCTGGCTGTCTGGAGGGGAGGTAGACCATCAGTTAGAGGAGAGGGCTGGCTGTCTGGAGGGGAGGTAGACCATCAGTTAGGGGAGAGGGCTGGCTGTCTGGAGGGGAGGTAGACCATCAGTTAGAGGAGAGGGCTGGCTGTCTGGAGGGGAGGTAGACCATCAGTTAGGGGAGAGGGCTGGCTGTCTGGAGGGGAGTTAGACCATCAGTTAGAGGAGAGGGCTGACTGTCTGGAGGGGAGGTAGACCATCAGTTAGAGGAGAGGGCTGACTGTCTGGAGGGGAGGGAGACCATCAGTTAGAGGAGAGAGCTGGCTGTCTGGAGGGGAGGGAGACCATCAGTTAGGGGAGAGGGCTGGCTGTCTGGAGGGGAGTTAGACCATCAGTTAGGGGAGAGGGCTGGCTGTCTGGAGGGGAGGGGAGGTAGACCATCAGTTAGAGGAGAGGGCTGACTGTCTGGAGGGGAGGGAGACCATCAGTTAGAGGAGAGGGCTGGCTGTCTGGAGGGGAGGTAGACCATCAGTTAGAGGAGAGGGATGGCTGTCTGGAGGGGAGGTAGACCATCAGTTAGGGATAGGGCTGGCTGTCTGGAGAGGAGGTAGACCATCAGTTAGAGGAGAGGGCTGGCTGTCTGGAGAGGAGGTAGACCATCAGTTAGAGGAGAGGGCTGGCTGTCTGGAGGGGAGGTAGACCATCAGTTAGGGGAGAGGGCTGTCTGTCTGGAGAGGAGGTAGACCATCAGTTAGAGGAGAGGGCTGGCTGTCTGGAGGGGAGGTAGACCATCAGTTAGGGGAGAGGGCTGTCTGTCTGGAGGGGAGGGAGACCATCAGTTAGGGGAGAGGGCTGGCTGTCTGGAGAGGAGGTAGACCATCAGTTAGAGGAGAGGGCTGGCTGTCTGGAGGGGAGGTAGACCATCAGTTAGAGGAGAGGGATGTCTGTCTGGAGGGGAGGTAGACCATCAGTTAGAGGAGAGGGCTGGCTGTCTGGAGAGGAGGTAGACCATCAGTTAGAGGAGAGGGCTGACTGTCTGGAGGGGAGGGAGACCATCAGTTAGAGGAGAGAGCTGGCTGTCTGGAGGGGAGGGAGACCATCAGTTAGGGGAGAGGGCTGGCTGTCTGGAGGGGAGGGGTCTGGAGGGGAGGGGAGACCATCAGTTAGAGGAGAGGGCTGACTGTCTGGAGGGGAGGGAGACCATCAGTTAGAGGAGAGGGCTGGCTGTCTGGAGGGGAGGTAGACCATCAGTTAGAGGAGAGGGCTGGCTGTCTGGAGGGGAGGTAGACCATCAGTTAGGGAGAGGGCTGACTGTCTGGAGGGGAGGTAGACCATCAGTTAGAGGAGAGGGCTGACTGTCTGGAGAGGAGGTAGACCATCAGTTAGGGGAGAGGGCTGGCTGTCTGGAGGGGAGGTAGACCATCAGTTAGAGGAGAGGGCTGGCTGTCTGGAGGGGAGGTAGACCATCAGTTAGGGAAGAGGGCTGGCTGTCTGGAGAGGAGGTAGACCATCAGTTAGGGGAGAGGGCTGGCTGTCTGGAGAGGAGGTAGAACATCAGTTAGAGGAGAGGGCTGGCTGTCTGGAGGGGAGGTAGACCATCAGTTAGGGGAGAGGGCTGGCTGTCTGGAGAGGAGGTAGAACATCAGTTAGAGGAGAGCGCTGGCTGTCTGGAGGGGAGGTAGACCATCAGTTAGGGGAGAAGGCTGGCTGTCTGGAGAGGAGGTAGACCATCAGTTAGAGGAGACGGCTGGCTGTCTGGAGGGGTGGTAGACCATCAGTTAGAGGAGACGGCTGGCTGTCTGGAGGGGAGGTAGACCATCAGTTAGAGGAGAGGGCTGGCTGTCTGGAGGGGAGGTAGACCATCAGTTAGAGGAGAGGGCTGGCTGTCTGGAGGGGAGGTAGACCATCAGTTAGAGGAGAGGGCTGGCTGTCTGGAGAGGAGGTAGACCATCAGTTAGAGGAGAGGGCTGGCTGTCTGGAGGGGAGGTAGACCATCAGTTAGGGGAGAGTGGTGGTTGTCTGGTCACCTAACAGACTGCTCTTCTCTGTATCACGGAGGCGCTCCGCACTGCTAAAGCTAACTCACTCTCCTCTGCTCTCATCCTTCTAGACCTATCGGCTGCCTTCGATACTGTGAACCATCAGATCCTCCTCTCCACCCTCTCCGAGTTGGGCATCTCCGGCGCGGCCCACGCTTGGATTGCGTCCTACCTGACAGGTCGCTCCTACCAGGTGGCGTGGCGAGAATCCGTCTCCTCACCACGTGCTCTCACCACTGGTGTCCCCCAGGGCTCTGTTCTAGGCCCTCTCCTATTCTCGCTATACACCAAGTCACTTGGCTCTGTCATAACCTCACATGGTCTCTCCTATCATTGCTATGCAGACGACACACAATTAATCTTCTCCTTTCCCCTTCTGATGACCAGGTGGCTAATCGCATCTCTGCATGTCTGGCAGACATATCAGTGTGGATGACGGATCACCACCTCAAGCTGAACCTCGGCAAGACGGAGCTGCTCTTCCTCCCGGGAAGGACTGCCCGTTCCATGATCTCGCCATCACGGTTGACAACTCCACTGTGTCCTCCTCCCAGAGCGCTAAGAACCTTGGCGTGATCCTGGACAACACCCTGTCGTTCTCAACTAACATCAAGGCGGTGGCCCGTTCCTGTAGGTTCATGCTCTACAACATCCGCAGAGTACGACCCTGCCTCACACAGGAAGCGGCGCAGGTCCTAATCCAGGCACTTGTCATCTCCCGTCTGGATTACTGCAACTCGCTGTTGGCTGGGCTCCCTGCCTGTGCCATTAAACCCCTACAACTCATCCAGAACGCCGCAGCCCGTCTGGTGTTCAACCTTCCCAAGTTCTCTCACGTCACCCCGCTCCTCCGCTCTCTCCACTGGCTTCCAGTTGAAGCTCGCATCCGCTACAAGACCATGGTGCTTGCCTACGGAGCTGTGAGGGGAACGGCACCTCAGTACCTCCAGGCTCTGATCAGGCCCTACACCCAAACAAGGGCACTGCGTTCATCCACCTCTGGCCTGCTCGCCTCCCTACCACTGAGGAAGTACAGTTCCCGCTCAGCCCAGTCAAAACTGTTCGCTGCTCTGGCCCCCCAATGGTGGAACAAACTCCCTCACGACGCCAGGGCAGCGGAGTCAATCACCACCTTCCGGAGACACCTGAAACCCCACCTCTTTAAGGAATACCTAGGATAGGATAAAGTAATCCTTCTCACCCCCCTTAAAAGATTTAGATGCACTATTGTAAAGTGGCTGCTCCACTGGATGTCATAATGTGAATGCACCAATTTGTAAGTCGCTCTGGATAAGAGCGTCTGCTAAATGACTCAAATGTAAATGTAAATGTAACAGTAGTGAGGGTAGGGTTATCTTCTCTGGGGTTTTGCTCCTGCAGCTTCCAATACCCCACAGACATCAGTCAGACTCTATATCCCCCTTAGTCCTCCCAATTTCCAACTACCTCCTTCAGTTCACCCACTGTTTCTAAAATTTTATTTTAAATTGAACCTTTATTCAACTAGGCAGTTAATGGCAAATTCTTACTTACAATGACGGCCTACCGGGGAACAGTGGGTTAACTACCTTGTTCAGGGGCAGAACGACAGATTTTTACCTTGTCAGCTCGGGGAGTTGATCCAGAAACCTTTCGGTTACTGGCCCAATGCGTTAACTACTAGGCTACCTGCCACCCCAAAGAGTAGTTCCCTGACTGGGAATCGAACCCGGGCTGCAGCGGTGAGAGCGCCGAATCCTACCACTAAACCGATTGTCCTCCTTCTTTCCAACTACCTTCTTCTATCCCCCCACCATTAGTCCACTCTCTTCTCAATCCACCCACCCTTAGTCCACTCTCTTCTCAATCCAGCCACCCTTAGTCCACTCTCTTCTCAATCCACCCACCCTTAGTCCACTCTCTTCTCAATCCAGCCACCCTTAGTCCACTCTCTTCTCAATCCACCCACCCTTAGTCCAATCTCTTCTCAATCCACTCACCCATAGTCCACTCTCTTCTCAATCCACTCACCCATAGTCCACTCTCTTCTCAATCCACCCACCCTTAGTCCGCTCTCTTCTCAATCTCTTCCCATCTAAACATCTTTCAATCTCACATTCCCAGTTAGTCAATTTCCTCTAAAATGACAGGTCATTAATCAAACTCAAACCTCCTGAAGCGTCTGCTCCTTTCTTAAACCATGTTCCCTCTCTACTCAGGCTTCGGGAGCCCGTTCTATTCCTTCTAGTTGTATTATCCCACCCACATCCATGCCCCAATAGAGCCCCAAAGTGGAGGTGTCATAATACCCAAATTGACAGAATTGTCCATTTAAAGATATTTAGCCATTACTACATTTAGCTAACATTAGATAGTTAATCCAGAGATTCTTACAGAGATTCTTCTCACAAGTCTCGTCCAGATCACAATGGTACAGTATTTGTAGTTTTTTATAAAAGCCACAATAGCAGCTAATTAACATGAACACTTTTTTGCGGGTAAGTGCAGGCGAACATATTGATAAAAGTCACGAAACACTGCCCTTCCACTATGGCTGAAATGAATGGTGGAAAATGATTGGAAACGTTTCCCTGTTTGACCGCTAGGTTTTATGGGTAATATGACTCATACTGTGGTACTCCGTAACTTGTCAATACCACTTACGTTGAAGCACTGTTTGTGTAAGAAAAGGTATGAAAGTTATTCAGTTATTTAAACTCTTGAGATTTTTGCTCAGAATTTTCACAACTGTCTGGGAGTTGCAGGTTCCACCTTCAACTTCTCTGTATCTGACCGTTCGTCCCCTCGACCAGTCTTTATCCAGGACGTTTTCTGTCTTCCCTTGTCTTTCACTCTAAAATGAGTGCTGTTTGAAGTCATGAATAAGGAATGTGATGTTGGGCATCATGTTGGTACCCATTGGTTATCTCAAAAACTCATTTTCCTGAACTGCCAGACCTGCCATGTTGAACTGCCATGTTGGTACCCATTGGCAATGGGCATACTGCTGTTGTCACACCTATAGTAGAGAATGAAGAAAGAAAAACATGGCGATCGATAGCTTTGCTGTAGTTGCTGCCTTTATTGGCATGGGAAGCATATGTTAACATTGCCAAAGCAAGTGAAATAGATAATAAACAAAAGTGAAATAAACAATAAAAAGTGAACAGTAAACAATACACCCACACAAGCTCCAAAAGAATAAAGACATTACACATGTCATTATGTATATATACAGTGCTGTAACTGTCACGTTCTGACCTTAGTTCCTTGGTTTTGTCTTGTGTTTTAGTATGGTCAGGGCGTGAGTTGGGTGGGTTGTCTATGTTAGTTTTTCTATGATTTTCTATTTCTGTGTTTGGCCTGGTATGGTTCTCAATCAGAGGCAGCTGTCAATCGTTGTCCCTGATTGAGAACCATATTTAGGGAGCCTGTTTTCTGTTGTGTTTTGTGGGTGGTTGTTTTCAGTCTTTGTGTGTCTGCACCAGACAGAACTGTTCCGGTTGTTTATTTGTTGTTTTGTTATTCAGTGTTCAGTTTACATTAAAAAAGATGAACATGTACAACGCTGCGCATTGGTCCTCACCTTCTTCCACCAACGACATCCGTTACAGTAACGATGTGCTCATAGTTAAAGTACAAAGGGGAAAATAAATAATCATGAATATGGTTGTATTTAATATGGTGTTTGCTCTTCACTGGTTGCCCTTTTCTTGTGGCAACAGGTCACAAATCTTGCTGCTGTGATGGCACACTGTGGTATTTCACCCAATATATATATATCTTTCTCTCTCGCTATCACAGGCAAGAGAAAGTCAATGTCATTGGAGGTCCTATCCTATCCCACTATGCACTGTCTCAGGGAGCCCAGTCACCTCGCCCTCCATTGGTTTTAAAACAGGGACCACACAGATACCAAAATATCCACCACATTAGCCAAGTCAACACAAACTGACTGCTCTTACAACCTCCATCAGCCTCAACCCCCAGGCTTTCTCCCTCTACACCCAACCCAGACCTCCATCAGTCAGTTCCATCACCCTCAACCCCCAGGCTTTCTCCCTCTACACCCAACCCAAACCTCTATCAGTCAGCTCCATCACCCTCAACCCCCAGGCTTTCTCCCTCTACACCCAACCCAGACCTCCATCAGTCAGCTCCCTCACCCTCAACCCCCAGGCTTTCTCCCTCTACACCCAACCCAGACCTCCATCAGTCAGCTCCATCACCCTCAACCCCCAGGCTTTCTCCCTCTACACCCAACCCAGACCTCCATCAGTCAGCTCCATCACCCTCAACCCCCAGGCTTTCTCCCTCTAAACCCAACCCAGACCTCCATCAGTCAGCTCCATCACCCTCAACCCCCAGGCTTTCTCCCTCTACACCCAACCCAGACCTCCATCAGTCAGCTCCATCACCCTCAACCCCCAGGCTTTCTCCCTCTACACCCAACCCAGACCTCCATCAGTCAGCTCCATCACCCTCAACCCTCAGGCTTTCTCCCTCTACACCCAACCCAGACCTCCATCAGTCAGCTCCATCACCCTCAACCCCCAGGCTTTCTCCCTCTACACCCAACCCAGACCTCCATCAGTCAGCTCCATCACCATCAACCCCCAGGCTTTCTCCCTCTACACCCAACCCAGACCTCCATCAGTCAGCTCCATCACCCTCAACCCCCAGGCTTTCTCCCTCTACACCCAACCCAGACCTCCATCAGTCAGCTCCATCACCCTCAACCCCCAGGCTTTCTCCCTCTACACTCAACCCAGACCTCCATCAGTCAGCTCCAGACTCCTCAATCCCCAGACTTTCTCCCTCTACACCCAACCCAGACCTCCATCAGTCAGCTCCATCACCCTCAACCCCCAGGCTTTCTCCCTCTACACCCAACCCAAACCTCCATCAGTCAGCTCCATCACCCTCAACCCCCAGGCTTTCTCCCTCTACACCCAACCCAGACCTCCATCAGTCAGCTCCAGACCCCTCAACCCCAGGCTTTCTCCCTCTACACCCAACCTAGACCTCCATCAGTCAGCTCCATCACCCTCAACCCCCAGGCTTTCTCCCTCTACACCCAACCCAGACCTCCATTAGTCAGCTCCAGACCCCTCAACCCCCAGGCTTTCTCCCTCTACACCCAACCCAGACCTCCATCAGTCAGCTCCAGACCCCTCAACCCCCAGACTTTCTCCCTCTACACCCAACCCAGACCTCCATCAGTCAGCTCCATCACCCTCAACCCCCAGGCTTTCTCCCTCTACACCCAACCCAGACCTCCATCAGTCAGCTCCAGACCCATCAACCCCCAGGCTTTCTCCCTCTAGATATGTGTCGTCTCTACATCTTCTCACAGCCCGTCTGCCCTCTATATATGTGTCATCTACATCACAAGAGGAACCCTTATCCACCAGGTCCCATATCACCTATTCATACACAGACCCAGACAGCCATGTCACCCCACCCCTCTCCTTCTCCATCCCTTACGAGTGATCGATTTCAACTGCCTTTGACCCAGTCGCCACCACACTTCTCTGACTCACTGAAAAACTACAGCTCCCAGCAGACACCATGGCTACTGTCAGCGTCAGCGGTCAGATTGTCACACAGTCCCGCCCTCTCTCCCAGGATGCCTGCAACAGGTACAGTATATGTGTGTATGTGTGTGTGTGTGTATGTTTGTGTGTCTGAGTGAGTAAGTCAGAATATTTGGAGACCTTGCTACACTGAACCAAAATATAAGCGCAACAATTTCAATGATTTTACTGAATTACAGTTCATATAAGGAAATCAGTCAAATTAAAAGAAATGTATGAGACCCTGATCTATGTATTTCAAATGACTGGGAAATTAAATATGGATATGCACCAGTTGGTTACAGATACCTTAAAAAAAAGGTAGGGCGTGTATCAGAAAACCAGTCAGTAACCTCATGCAGAGAAACATTTCCTTCACATAGAATTGATCAGGCTGTTGATTTTGGCCCGTGGAATGTTGTCCCATTCCTCTTCAATGGCTGTGAGAAGTTGCTGGATATTGGTGGGAACTACGACACGCTGTCGTACACTTTGATCCAGAGCATCCCAAACATGCTCAATAGGTGGATATTCAGGTCATGGAAGAACTGGGACTTTTCAGCTTCCAGGAGTTGTGTACAGATCCTTGCGACATGGGGCATTGTATTATTATGCTGAAACATGAGGTGATGGTGGCGAATGAATGGCACAACAATGGGCCTCAGGATCTCGTATGTCTGCGTATTCACAGTATGTCTGCGCATTCAAATTGCCATCGAAAAAATGCAGATGTGTTCGTTGTCTGTAGCTTATGCCTGCCCATACCATAACTCCACAGCCACCATGGGCCACTCTGCTCACAACGTTGAACATCAGCAAACCCCATGCCCAAACAATACCATACACTGTCTGCCATCTGCCCGGTAGAGTTAAAACAGGGATATATCCACTTCTCCATCGTGCCAGTGTCCATCGAAGGTGAGCATTAGCCCAGCGAAGTCAGTTACGACGCCAAACTGCAGTCAGGTCAAGACCCTGATGAGGACGACGAGCCCGCAGATGAGCTTCCCTGAGACGATTTATGACAGTTTGTGCAGAAATTGTGCAAACCCACAGTTTCATCAGCTGTTCAGTTGGCTGGTCTCAGATGATCCCAAAGGTGAAGAAGACAGATGTGGAGGTCCTAGGCTGGCGTTGGTACACGTGATCTGTGCTTGTGAGGCCTGTTGGACGTACTTCCAAATTCTCTAAAACGACATTGGAGGTGGCTTATGGTAGAGAAATGAACATTAAATTCTTTGGCAAGAGCTATGTTGGACATTCCTGAAGACATCAGAATTATCATGCTGTTTAATCAGCTCCTTGACATGCCACCCCTGTCAGGTGGATGGATTATCTTGGCAAAGGAGAAATGCTCACTAACAGGGATGTAATCAAATTTGTGCACAACATTTTTGAGAAATACGCATTTGTGTGTATGGAACAATTCTGGGATCTTTTATTTCAGCTCATGAAACATGCGACCAACACTTTACATGTTGTTTTTATATTTATGTTCAGTGTATATATAATTTAGTATCCAATATTAGTGTAGAGACAGATTGTCTCTTCAATATGTTTTGTTTCTGTCTGAGGCAGTAATGGCTGTTGTTCTCCTGGGCTGTCAGAGACAATTTAGCTTCAGCCATAAAAAGTGTTCTTTATTTTTTTAATATCGATTACAGTTTTAAGTAAATAACTGACATAATGCTGTAGCAGACAGGGCGGTAATTACACCGTGAGCAATGGCCCCTGTACACCAATACTGGTCCCCTAGGACACACAGACACACACAGGGAGCTCGTTTGAAGTGTTATGGTATACGATACAGTATGTGCTGACTTGCAGAAGAGTGTGGAGAGTTGTGCTGTGCTGGAGTAATGCATTAGGCCTTGACGGGGCAGTAACAGAGAGAGTTAGTGAGGAGCTGCCCTGGCCACTCTCTTAGCTCGTTTACAAACACTACAGCTGCTTCTCCACATCAAAACACCGGTCCCCAGTTCACTGGAACGTTTTTACATTCTTTCTTACGTTGCTCAGATATCTGCAGGGTCTGGTTTAATGGATGCATTTATAACAGCCCCAGGACACTGCATAGGTACCTCAGGATTGATTGTCTGTAATGATTATGATAATTTCCCCCCCATACAGATTCTGATTGTTTATACTGGTATGTACGGTATGTTTATATAAACATTTCCCTGTGTAGATTTTGACATGGACACATCCAGTGACAGCCTGGGACTGACATCCCCGCGAGGAAGACTCCTCAGACAAGGAGATGAAGATGGAGTGGAGGGATAGAGCGGAGGACAGATGCTCTACATCTCTCCCCCCCACCCTTTTTCTCCCAGTGGGTTCTCCTATCTTCCTAATATCCCTGGACCCAGAACCAGAGACAGGAGAACTGGTCCCAGAACCATCCATGGTGAGTTGGATTCAGTAGATGGAGAGATACATTATGAAACTAGTGGAGACATTCAGTCCAGAGATTGACACATTTGACATTTTACTAATTTAGCAGACTCTGTTATCCAGAGCGACTTACATTTAGTGCATTCATCTTATGATGGCTAGGTGGGACAACCACATATCACATGTCATAGTCAGTACATTTTTTCCTCAATAAAGTAGCTATCAGCAAGTCAGAGCTAGGAAGGGGGGAGTCAACAGCAAACATTAGTTCACAAAAGGCTTTTTTTCTGGGGGGGGGGGGGGTGTGCTGTGGGATTAGGATAGTTTTTAGAGAGGTGTGCAGGGATTCTTCTGTCATAGCTTCAGGGGGAAGCTGGTTCCACCATTGGTGTGGGAGGGCCAATAGACCACAGGTGGCAGAACGGAGTGCTCGGGTTGGGGTGTAGGGCTTGAGCATCGCCTGTAGGTAGGAAGGGGCAGTTTCTCTTGCTGTTCTGTAGCAAAGCACCATGGTCTTGTAGCCGATGTAAGCTTCGACTGGAAGCCAGTGGAGTGTGCGGAGGAGCGGTGTAGCATGGGAAGACTTGGGAAGGTTGAACACCAGACGGGCTGCACCATTCTGGATAAGTTGCAGGAGTTTGATGGCACAAGATGGGAGCCCAGCCAACAGCAAGTTGCTGTAGTCCAGACGGGAGATAACAAGTGCCTGGATTAGGACCTGCACGGCTTGCTGTGTGAAATAGAGTCGTACTCTCTGGATGTTGTAGAGCATTAACCTGCAGGAGCGAGTCACTCCTTCGATGTTTGCAGAGAACGACAAGGTGTTATCCAGGGTCACGCCAAGGTTCTTTGCACTCTGGGAGGGAGGAACTGTGGAGTTGTCAACCGTGATGGAGATGTATTTTCCCCGGTAGGAAGAGCAGTTCCATCTTGTTGAGTTTGAGGTGGGCAGACATCCAAGCTAAGATATCTGCCAGGCACGTAGAGATATCTGCCAGGTACTCATGTCTCAGCCTGGGTGTCAGAAGGGGGGAAGGAGAAAAGTAGTTGAGTGTCATCCGCATAGCAATGATAGGAGAGGATATGACGGAGCCGAGTGACTTGGTATATAGAGAGAAGAGGAGTGGACCTAGAACTGAGCCCTGGGGGACACCAGTAGTGAGAGTACGTGGTGCAGACACAGATCCTCTGGATCTGATGGTTCACGGTGTCGAAGGCAGCGGATAGATCTAGGAGGATGAGAACAGAGGAAAGAGTCATCTTTGTCAGTGCGGAGAGTCTCCGTGACACAGAGAAGAGCAGACTTGGTTGAGTGACCCGTCTTGAAGCTTTACTGGTTAGGGTCAAGTCGATCGTTCTGAGAGAGATAACAAAAGAGTCGAACAGAGACAGCATGCTCAAGTGTTTTGGAAAGAAAAGAAAGAAGGGATATAGTTTTTGACGTCAGATGTGTTGAGTGTTGGTTTCTTGAGAAGGGGAGCGACTCAGGCCATTTTGAAGTCAGAGGGATGCAGCCAACGGTCAGGGATGAGTTGATGAGGGAAGTGCGGAATGGGAGAAGGGAGGACGGGTGAGGTCGAGCAGGCAGGTTGTCGGGTGGCCAGACCTCACTAGTCACACGAGGTCATCTGGAGAGAGAGGGGGAGAAAGAGGTCAAGGCATAGGGGAGTTCTGTGTGAGTGGGACCAGTGGACTCAATAGGCTGAGTGAAGGAGGAGCAGATGTCATCCACCTTCTTTTCAAAGTGGTTGACAAAGTCTTCTGCAGAGAGGGAGGAGGGAGGGGTGGAGGATTAAGGAGGGAGGAGTAGGTGGAAATGAGTTTCCTAGGGTTAAAGGCAGAAGCTTGAAATTTAGAGTGATAGAAAGTGGCTTTAGCAGCGGATCCAGAGGAAGAGAAGGTAGAGAGGAGGGAGTGAAAGGATGATAGGTCTTCCGGAAGTTTAGTTTTCCTCAATTTTTGCTCAGCTGCCTGCAGCTCTATTCTGTAAATTCGCAATGAGTCACTCAGCCACGGAGCAGGAGTGAAGGGCCGAGCCGGCCGGGAGGAAAGGGGACAGTGCCAGTCATAGGATGGGGAAAGGGAGGAGAGTAGGAGTGAAGGGCCGAGCCGGCCGGGAAGAAAGGGGACAGTGCCAGTCATAGCATGCGGAAAGGGAGGAGAGTAGGAGTGAAGGGCCGAGACGGCCGGGAGGAAAGGGGACAGTGCCAGTCATAGGATGCGGAAAGGGAGGAGAGTAGGAGTGAAGGGCCGAGCCGGCCGGGAGGAAAGGGGACAGTGCCAGTCATAGGATGCGGAAAGGGAGGAGAGTAGGAGTGAAGGGCCGAGCCGGCCGGGAGGAAAGGGGACAGTGCCAGTCATAGGATGCGGAAAGGGAGGAGAGTAGGAGTGAAGGGCCGAGCCGGCCGGGAGGAAAGGGGACAGTGCCAGTCATAGCATGCGGAAAGGGAGGAGAGTAGGAGTGAAGGGCCGAGCCGGCCGGGAGGAAAGGGGACAGTGCCAGTCATAGGATGCGGAAAGGGAGGAGAGTAGGAGTGAAGGGCCGAGCCGGCCGGGAGGAAAGGGGACAGTGATCAGAGACCTTGAAGCCCTGGATTGGGATTGTGTTAGTTCAAAAGAGGCAAGGAGGGGAAAGAGAAAGTTGAAAATAAATTAATAAAAGGCGGACATTGGGAAGTTGAAGTCGCCAAGCACAAAGAGCGGTGAGCCATTGTCAAGAAATGAGCTGATCAAGATGTCAAGCTCATTGAGGAACTCTCTAAGGGCACCTGGTGGGCGATAGATGACAACATTGTTAAGCTTGAGTGGACAAGTGACAGCGACAGCATGGAATTAAAATGATGAAATGGACAGGTGAGAAAATCTCCTCTTGGGAGAAAATAGACATGTGCCTCCACCGTGACAACCAGATGCTCTTGGACTATGAGAGAAAACGCAGTCAGATGAGGAGAGAGCAGCTGGAGTAGCAGTGTTCTCTGGGGGGATCCATGTCTCCCTCAGGGCCAAAAAGTCAAGGGACTGAAGTGCAGCATAGGCTGAGATGAACTCGGCTTTCTTGACCGCAGATGGGCAGTTCCAAACGATACTAGAGACCCAGAATTCCACATGGGTGGTGCACAAAATACACTAAATTAGAGGGGTTGCAGCCAAGGGGTGGGGAGCATCTGTAAAGCCTACAGGGAGAGGTGCTAACAGGTATACAAAACACACACATAGTTGCCAACGCTACAAAAATAACAAAAATGAGATAATCTGAAAAAAGCTAGGTAAGATACTGAAGTGAGAGAAGCCTTCCTCTCTTTCTTTCCTCAAACAACTCCTCAGAACAGTCTTTGTTTCGGCGACGGTACTAGTTTGGACCACTACTGAGACCACCACTGACGAGACCACCACTGACGAGACCACCACTGACGAGACCACTACTGACGAGACCACCACTGACGAGACCACCACTGACGAGACCACTACTGACGAGACCACCACTGACGAGACCACCACTGACGAGACCACCACTGACGAGACCACCACTGACGAGACCACCACTGACGAGACCACTACTGACGAGACCACCACTGACGAGACCACCACTGACGAGACCACTACTGACGAGACCACCACTGACGAGACCACCACTGACGAGACCACTACTGACGAGACCACCACTGACGAGACCACCACTGACGAGACCACCACTGACGAGACCACCACTGACGAGACCACCACTGACGAGACCACCACTGACGAGACCACCACTGACGAGACCACCACTGACGAGACCACTACTGACGAGACCACCACTGACGAGACCACTACTGACGAGACCACCACTGACGAGACCACCACTGAAACGACTGCCCCTTACAGCTGCCCCTGAGAAACCAGTGGAGTCTGAGCAGCCCTTCCTAACCTCCTGTCAAATGTATGACCATATTAGAGACACAGATTTCACTCAGATTACACAGTTCCACAAGGATTTCAAAACAATCCCAATTTTGATAAACTCCTATATCTATTACGGTAAATACCACAGTATGTCATCACAGCAGCAAGATTTGTGAACTGTTACCACAAGAAAAGGTCAAAACAGTCCTAACTGGTGTAACAAACACAAAGACAGGAAACAACCACCCACAAAACCCAACACAAAAACAGGCTACCTAAATATGGTTCCCAATCAGAGACAATGACTAACACCTGCCTCTGATTGAGAACCATATCAGGCCAAACATAGAAATAGACAAACTAGACACACAACATAGAATGCCCACCCAGCTCACGTCCTGACCAACACTAAAACAAGGAAAACACACAAGAACTATGGTCAGAACGTGACAGACATAATGACATTTGTAATGTCTCTATTCTATTGGATCTTCTAAGAGTGTAATGTTTACTGTTCCTTTGTATAGTCTATTTCACTTTTAAATGTTATCTACTTGACTTGCTTTGGCAACGTTAACATATGTTTCCCATGCCAATAAAGTCCCTTGAATTTAATTGAATTGACTGAGGTACTAATTGCTGATTGCCTGGGAGAGGTGAAACCACTCCCCCTCCAATACAGCCACTGATTACCAAAACAAGTAACACATTCCAGTGCCTCTTGACCCTGGTTGATGTCAACAACTATCTGCAAATGATGAGCAGTCAGCAGCTCACACACACCAAGTAGGATTCTGGGAAGACAGTCAGCAGTTCACACACCAAGTAGGCTTCTGGGAAGACAGGCAGCAGTTCACACACCAAGTAGGATTCTGGGAAGACAGTCATCAGTTCACACACCAAGTAGGCTTCTGCGAAGACAGGCAGCAGTTCACACACCAAGTAGGATTCTGGGAAGACAGGCAGCGCTTAAAGTAAATGTCCCTAGATAAGAAAAATAATACTAGAAGGCAAAAGATTAAGACAAAAAAGACACTAGTGGACATATTCAGTCTAGAGACATTGAGACAACATTATGACACTAGTGGACACATTCAGTCTAGAGACATTGAGACCACCCTGTCTGGCTCCACCATGGACCTGCTGCCTAATATAACTACTGACCTGATCAATTAGATAACATTCATTAGAGAATCATTACAAAACCTCATTCAACCCTGGGCTGAGCCACAGCAACGCAACACTCGTGTTGGATCCTCAACCAGATCAGAAACGGAGGTGGGAAGAGAGAGAGAAAGAAAAGAGATGGGAGGGAGAGGATGAAAAGAGACAGGGAGGGAGAGGATGGAAAGAGACAGGGAGGGAGAGGAAGAAAAGAGAGGGGGAGGGAGAGGATGGAAAGAGACAGGGAGGGAGAGGATGAAAAGAGAGGGGGAGGGAGAGGATGAAAAGAGAGGGAGGGGAGAGAGGGGGGAGAGGATGAAAGAGACAGGGAGGGAGAGGATGAAAAGAGAGCGGGAGGGAGAGAAAGAAAAGAGACAGGCGGGAGAGGATGAAAAGAGAGGGGAGGGAGAGGAAGAAAAAGAAACAGGGAGGGAGAGGATGAAAAGAGACAGGGAGGGAGAGGAAGAAAAGACACAGGGAGGGAGAGGATGAAAAGAGACAGGGAGGGAGAGGATGAAAAGAGACAGGGAGGGAGAGGATGAAAAGAGACAGGGAGGGAGAGGATGAAAAGAGACAGGGAGGGAGAGGATGAAAAGAGACAGGGAGGAGAGGATGAAAAGAGACAGGGAGGGAGAGGATGAAAAGAGACAGGGAGGGAGAGGATGAAAAGAGACAGGGAAAAGAGACAGGGAGGGAGAGGATGAAAAGAGAGGGAGAGAGGGAGAAGATGAAAAGAGAGGGGAGGGAGAGGATGAAAAGAGACAGGGAGGAGAGGATGAAAAGAGAGGGGAGGAGGGAGGAAGGATGAAAAGAGGGGGAGGGAGAGGATGAAAAGAGAGGGGAGGGAGAGGATGAAAAGAGACAGGGAGGGAGAGGATGAAAGAGACAGGGAGGAGAGGATGAAAAGAGAGGGGAGGGAGAGGATGAAAAGAGACAGGGAGGGAGAGGATGAAAAGAGAGGGGAGGAGAGGATGAAAAAGAGGGGGAGGGAGAGGATGGGAGGGGGAGGGAGAGGATGAAAAGAGAGGGGGAGGGAGAGGATGAAAGAGAGGGGAGGGAGAGGATGAAAAGAGACAGGGAGGGAGAGATGAAAAGAGAGGGGAGGGAGAGGATGAAAAAGACAGGGGAGGGAGAGGATGAAAAGAGAGGGGGAGGGAGAGGATGAAAAGAGACAGGGAGGGAGAGGATGAAAAGAGAGGGGGAGGGAGAGGATGAAAAGAGAGGGGGGAGAGGATGAAAAGAAAGGGAGAGGATGGAAAGAGACAGGGAGGAGAGGATGAAAGAGACAGGGAGGGGAGGATGAAAAGAGACAGGGAGGAAGGAGAAAAGAGAGGGGGAGGGAGAGGATGAAAAGAGAGGGGGAGGAGAGGATGAGAGGAAAGAGATGAAAAGGGGAGGGAGAGAAAGAAAAGAGACAGGGAGGGAGAGGATGAAAAGAGACAGGGAGGGAGAGGATGAAAAGAGGGGGAGGGAGGGAGGGAGGGGGGGGAGGAGAGGATGAAAAGAGACAGGGAGGGAGAGGAGAGAAAGAGACAGGGAGGGAGAGGATGAGAGGGGAGGGAGAGGAGAAAAGAGAGAGGGAGGGAGAGGAGAAAAAGAGAGGGGAAAATGAAAAGAGAGGGGGAGGAGAGGATGAAAAGAGACAGGGAGGGAGAGGATGAAAAGAGACAGGGAGGGAGAGGATGAAAAGAGAGGGGGGAGGGAGAGGAGAAAAGACAGGGAGGAGAGGATGAAAAGAGACAGGGAGGGAGAGGAGAAAAGAGGAGGGAGGGAGAGGAGAAAAGAGACAGGGAGGGAGAGGATGAAAAGAGACAGGGAGGGAGAGGATGAAAAGAGACAGGGAGGGAGAGGATGAAAAGAGAGGGGAGGGAGAGGATGAAAAGAGACAGGGAGGGAGAGGATGAAAAGAGACAGGGAGGGAGAGGATGAAAAGAGACAGGGAGGGAGAGGATGAAAAGACAGGGAGGGAGAGGATGAAAAAAGAGACAGGGAGGAGAGGATGAAAAGATAGGAGGGAGAGGATGAAAAGAGACAGGGAGGGAGAGGATGAAAAGAGACAGGGAGGAGAGGATGGAAAGAGAGGGGGAGGAGAGGATGAAAAGAGACAGGGAGGGAGAGGATGAAAAGAGAAAGGAGGGAGGGAGGATGAAAAGAGACAGGGGGAGGGAGGATGAAAAGAGAGGGGAGGGAGAGGATGAAAAGAGGGAGGGGGAGAAAAGAGAGGATGAAAAGAGACAGGGAGGGAGAGGATGAAAAGAGAGGGAGGGAGAGGATGAAAAGAGAGGGAGGGAGAGGATGAAAAGAGAGGGGGAGGAGAGGATGAAAAGAGACAGGGAGGGAGAGGATGAAAAGAGAGGGGGGGGAGAGAGGATGGAAAGAGACAGGGAGGGAGAGGATGAAAAGAGACAGGGAGGGAGAGGATGAAAAGAGAGGGGGAGGGAGAGGATGAAAGAGAGGGGGAGGAGAGGATGAAAGAGAAGGGAGGGAGAGGATGAAAAGGACAGGGAGGGAGAGGATGAAAAGAGACAGGGAGGGAGAGGATGAAAAGAGACAGGGAGGGAGAGGATGAAAAGAGAGGGGAGGGAGAGGATGAAAAGAGACAGGGAGGGAGAGGATGAAAAGAGACAGGGAGGGAGAGGATGAAAAAAGAGAGGGAGAGGATGGAGACAGGGAGGAGAGGATGAAAAGAGACAGGGAGGGAGAGGATGAAAAGAGACAGGGAGGGAGAGGATGAAAAGACAGGGAGGGAGAGATGATGAAAAGAGACAGGGAGGGAGAGGATGAAAAGAGACAGGGAGGGAGAGGATGAAAAGAGACAGGGAGGGAGAGGATGAAAAGAGAGGATGAAAAGAGGGGGAGAGGATGAAAAGAGGGGAGGGAGGGAAAAGAGAGGGGGGATGAGAAAGAGACAGGGAGGGAGAGGATGAAAAGAGAGGGGAGGGAGAGGATGAAGAGGAAAGAGGGAGGGAGGGAGAGGATGAAAGAGACAGGGAGGGAGAGGATGAAAAGAGAGGGGAGGGAGAGGATGAAAAGAGAGGGGGAGGGAGAGGAGGGAGGAGAAAAGAGAGGGGGGAGGGAGAGAAAAGACGGGGGAAGGATGAAAGAGAGGGGAGGGAGAGGATGAAAAGAGAGGGGGAGGGAGAGGATGAAAAGAGGGAGGGAGAGGATGAAAGACAGGGGAGGGAGAGGATGAAAAGAGAGGGGAGGGAGAGGATGAAAAGAGAGAGGGAGGGAGAGGATGAAAGAGAGGGAGGGAGAGGATGAAAAGAGACAGGGAGGAGAGGATGAAAAGAGACAGGGAGGGAGAGGATGAAAAGAGGGGGGGAGGGAGAGGATGAAAAGAGAGAGGGAGGGAGAGGATGAAAAGAGAGGGGGAGGGAGAGGATGAAAAGAGACAGGAGGGAGAGAGAGACAGGGAGGGAGAGGATGAAAAGAGACAGGGAGGGAGAGGATGAAAAGAGACAGGGAGGGAGAGGATGAAAAAAGAGGAGGGGGGAGGGAGAGGATGAAAAGAGAGGGGAGGGAGATGAAAAGAAAAGAGAGGGGGAGGGAGAGGATGAAAGAGAGGGAGAGAGGATGAAAAGGAGGGAGGGAGAGGATGAGAAAGAGGGAGAGGATGAAAAGAGAGGGAGGGAGAGGATGAAAAGAGAGGGGGAGGGAGAGGATGAAAGAGAGGGAGGAGGGAGGAGAGAGGGATGGAAAGAGACAGGGAGGGAGAGGATGAAAAGAGAGATGGAGGGAGGGAGAAAAGGAGGGAGAGGGAAAGAGAGAGGGGGAGGAGAGGATGAAAAGAGAGGGGGAGGGAGAGGATGAAAAGAACAGGGAGGAGAGGGAAAAGGAGGGAGGGAGAGGATGAAAAGAGACAGGGAGGGAGAGGATGAAAAGAGACAGGGAGGGAGAGGATGAAAAGAGACAGGGAGGGAGAGGATGAAAAGAGACAGGGAGGGAGAGGATGAAAAAGAGACAGGGAGGGAGAGGATGAAAAGAGGGGGAGGGAGAGGATGAAAAAGAGAGGGGGAGGGAGAGGATGGAAAAGAGAGGGGAGGGAGAGGATGAAAAGAAAGAGGGGGAGAGGATGAAAAGAGAGGAGGGAGAGGATGAAAAGAGGGGGAGGAGAGGATGAAAAGAGAGAGGGAGGGAGAGGAAAAAAAAGGGGGGAGGGAGAGGATGAAAGAGAGGGGGAGGGAGAGGATGAAAAGAGAGGAGGGGAGGGAGAGGATGAAAAGAGACAGGGAGGGAGAGGATGAAAAGAGACAGGGAGGGAGAGGATGAAAGAGAGGAGAGGGAGGGGGAGGATGAAAGAGAGGAGAGGATGGGAGGGAGAGGATGAAAAGAGAGGGAGGGAGAGGAGAAAGAGACAGGAGGGAGAGGATGAAAAGAGACAGGGAGAGGATGAAAAGAGAGGGAGGGAGAGGATGAAAGAGAGGGGGAGGAGAGGATGAAAAGAGAGGGAGGGAGAGGATGAAAAGAGAGGGGGAGGGAGAGGATGAAAAGAGACAGGGAGGGAGGATGAGAGACAGGAGGAAAGGATGAAAAGAGAGGGGGGAGAGGATGAAAAGAGACAGGGAGGGAGAGGATGAAAAGAGAGGGGGAGGGAGAGGATGAAAGAGAGAGGGAGGGAGAGAAATGAAAAGAGAGGGGGAGGGAGAGGATGAAAAGAGACAGGGAGGGAGAGGAGAGGGGAGGGAGAGGATGAAAAGAGAGGGGGAGGGAGAGGATGAAAAGAGAGGGGGAGGGAGAGAAAGAAAAGAGAGGGGGGAGGGAGAGGATGAAAGAGAGGGGAGGGAGAGGATGAAAAGAGACAGGGAGGGAGAGGATGAAAAGAGAGGGAGGGAGAGGATGAAAAGAGAGGGGAGGGAGAGGATGAAAAGAGAGGGAGGGAGAGATGAAAAGAGACAGGGAGGAGAGGATGAAAAGAGACAGGGAGGGAGAGGATGAAAAGAGAGGGGGAGGGAGAGGATGAAAAGAGAGGGGGAGGGAGAAAGGAGGGGAAAGAGAAGGGAGGGGGGGAGAGGATGAAAAGAGACAGGGAGGGAGAGGATGAAAAGAGAGGGGGAGGGAGAGGATGAAAAGAGAGGGAGGGAGGGAGAGGATGAAAAGAGAGGGGGAGGGAGAGGATGAAAAGAGACAGGAGAGAGGATGAAAAGAGAGACAGGGAGGGAGAGGATGAAAAGAGAGGGGGAGGGGGAGAGGATGAAAAGAGACAGGGAGGGAGAGGATGAAAAGAGACAGGGGAGGGAGAGAAAAAGAGAAAAGAGAAAAGAGAGGGGGAGGGAGAGGATGAAAAGAGGGGGAGGGAGAGGATGAAAAGAGAGGGGGAGGGAGAGGATGAAAAGAGAGGGGGAGGGAGAGAGAAAAGAGACAGGGAGGGAGAGGAGAAAGAGACAGGGAGGGAGAGGATGAAAAGAGACAGGGAGGGAGAGGATGAAAAGAGAGGGGGAGGGAGAGGATGAAAAGAGAGGGGAGGGAGAGGATGAAAAGAGACAGGGAGGGAGAGGATGAAAAGAGACAGGGAGGGAGAGGATGAAAAGAGAGGGGAGGGAGAGGATGAAAGAGACAGGGAGGGAGAGGATGAAAAGAGAGGGGGAGGGAGAGGATGAAAAGAGAGGGGAGGGAGAGGAGAAAAGAGGGGAAAGAGACAGGGAGGGAGAGGATGAAAAGAGACAGGGAGGGAGAGGATGAAAAGAGAGGGAGGGAAGAAAGAAAAAGAGGGGGAGGGAGAGGATGAAAAGAGAGAGGGGAGGGAGAGAAAGAAAGAGACAGGGAGGGAGAGGATGAAAAGAGACAGGGAGGGAGAGGATGAAAAGAGAGGGGAGGGAGAGAAAGAAAAGAGACAGGGAGGGAGAGGATGAAAAGAGACAGGGAGGGAGAGGATGAAAAGAGAGGGGGGAGGGAGAGGATGAAAAGAGAGACAGGGAGGGAGAGGATGAAAAGAGACAGGGAGGGAGGGAGAGGATGAAAAAAAGAGGGAGAGGAGGAGAGGGAGGGAGAGGATGGAAAGAGACAGGGAGGGAGAGGATGAAAGAGAGGGGAGGGAGAGGATGAAAAGAGAGGGGGAGGGAGAGGATGAAAAGAGACAGGGAGGGAGAGGATGAAAAGAGACAGGGAGGGAGAGGATGAAAAGAGAGGGGAGGGAGAGGATGGAAAGAGAGGGGGAGGAGAGGATGAAAAGAGAGGGGAGGGAGAGGATGAAAAGAGAGGGGGAGGGAGAGGATGGAAAAGAGAGGGGAGGGAGAGGAGAAAGAGACAGGGAGGGAGAGGATGAAAAGAGAGGGAGGGAGAGGATGAAAAGAGAGGGAGGGAGAGGATGAAAAGAGAGGGGAGGGAGAGGATGAGAAAGAGAGGGGGAGGGAGAGGATGAAAAGAGAAGGGAGGGAGAGGATGAAAAGAGACAGGGAGGGAGAGGATGGAAAGAGAGGGGGAGGGAGAGGATGAAAAGAGACAGGGGGGAGGGAGAGGATGAAAAGAGAGGGGGAGGGAGAGGATGAAAAGAGACAGGGAGGGAGAGGATGAAAAGAGACAGGGAGGGAGAGGATGAAAAGAGACAGGGAGGGAGAGGATGAAAAGAGGGGGAGGGAGAGGATGAAAAGAGAGGGGGAGGGAGAGAAAGAAAAGAGACAGGAGGGAGAGGATGAAAAGAGACAGGGAGGGAGAGGATGAAAAAGAGGAGGGGAGAGGATGAAAAGAGAGGGGAGGGAGAGGATGAAAAGAGACAGGGAGGGAGAGGATGAAAAGAGACAGGGAGGGAGAGGATGAAAAGAGAGGGGAGGGAGAGGATGAAAAGAGAGGGGGAGGGAGAGGATGGAAAGAGAGGGGGGAGGGAGAGGATGAAAAGAGACAGGAGGGAGAGGATGAAAAGAGACAGGGAGGGGAGAGGATGAAAAGAGAGGGGGAGGAGAGGATGGAAAAGACAGGGAGGGAGAGGATGAAAAAAGAGAGGATGGGAGAGAGGATGAAAGAGAGGGGAGGGAGAGGATGAAAAGAGACAGGGAGGGAGAGGATGAAAAGAGACAGGGAGGGGGATGAAAAGAGAGGGGGAGGGAGAGGATGAAAAGAGAGGGGGAGGGAGAGGATGAAAAGAGAGGGGAAGAGAGGGGGAAGATGAAAAGAGAGGGGAGGGAGAGGATGAAAAGAGACAGGGAGGGAGAGGATGAAAAGAGAGGGGAGGGAGAGAATGAAAAGAGAGGGGGAGGGAGAGAATGAAAAGAGAGGGGGAGGGAGAGGATGAAAAGAGAGAGGGAGGAGAGAAAAGAAAGAGACAGGGAGGGAGAGGATGAAAAAGAGACAGGGAGGGAGAGGATGAAAAGAGAGGGGAGGGAGAGGAAGAAAAGAGAGGGAGGGAGAGGATGAAAAGAGACAGGGAGGGAGAGGATGAAAAGAGAGGGGGAGGGAGAGGATGAAGAGAAGGGAGAGAGGATGAAAAGAGAGGGAGAGGATGAAAAGAGACAGGGGAGGATGGAGAGGGGAGGGGAAAAGAGAGGGGAGGGAGAGGATGGAAAGAGACAGGGAGGGAGAGGATGAAAAGAGAGGGGGAGGGAGAGGATGAAAAGAGAGGGGGGAGGGAGAGGATGAAAAGAGAAAGGGAGAGGATGAAAAGGGGGAGGGAGAGGATGAAAAGAGAGAGGGGGAGGGAGAGGATGAAAAGAGACAGGGAGGGGAGGATGAAAAGAGAGGGGAGGGAGAGGATGAAAAGAGAGGGGGAGGGAGAGGATGAAAAGAGAGGGGGAGGGAGAGGATGAAAAGAGAGGGGGAGGGAGAGGATGAAAAGAGACAGGGAGGGAGAGGATGAAAAGAGACAGGGAGGGAGAGGATGAAAAGAGAGGGAGGGGAGGGAGAGAGGGGAGAGATGAAAAGAGAGGGGAGGGAGAGGATGAAAAGGAGGGAGGAGAGAATGAAAAGAGAGGGGGAGGAGAGGGAGGGAAGGATGAAAAGAGGAGGGAGAGAGATGATGGAAAGAGACAGGGAGGGGAGGGAGAGGATGAAAAGAGAGGGGGAGGGAGAGGATGAAAAGAGAGGGGGAGGGAGAGGATGAAAAGAGAGGGAGGGAGGGAGAGGATGAAAAGAGAGAGGGAGGGAGAGGATGAAAAGAGAGGGGGAGGGAGAGGATGAAAAGAGAGGGGGAGGGAGAGGATGAAAAGAGACAGGGAGGGAGAGGATGAAAGAGAGAGGGGAGGGAGAGGATGAAAAGAGAGGGGAGGGAGAGGAGAAAAGAGAGGGGAGGGAGGGGAGGGAGAGGATGAAAAGAGACAGGGAGGGAGAGGATGGAAAAGAGGGAGGGAGAGGATGAAAAGGAGGGAGGGAGAGGATGAAAAGAGAGGGGGAGGGAGAGGATGAAAAGACAGGGGAGGGAGAGGATGAAAGAGACAGGGGGAGGAGAGGATGAAAAGAGACAGGGAGGGAGAGGATGAAAAGAGAGGGGGATGAGAGGAGAGAGGGGGAGGGAGAGGATGAAAAGAGAGGGGGAGGAGAGAAAGAAAAGAGAGGGGGAGGAGAGGATGAAAAGAGAGGGGGAGGGAGAGAAAGAAAAGAGACAGGGAGGGAGAGGATGAAAAGGGAGAGGATGAAAAGGAGGGGGAGGGAGAGGATGAAAAGAGAGGGGGAGGGAGAGGATGAAAAGAGAGGGGAGGGAGAGGATGAAAAGAGAGGGGGAGGGAGAGGATGAAAAGAGGGGGAGGGAGAGGATGAAAAGAGAGGAGGGAGGGAGAGGATGAAAAGAGACAGGAGGGAGAGGATGAAAAGAGAGGGGGAGGGAGAGGATGAAAAGAGAGAGGGAGGGAGAGGAGAGGAAAAGAGACAGGGAGGGAGAGGATGAAAAGAGACAGGGGGGGAGAGGATGAAAAGAGACAGGGAGGGAGAGAATGAAAAGAGACAGGGAGGGAGAGGATGAAAAGAGAGGGGGAGGGAGAGAAGAAAAGAGACAGGGAGGGAGAGGATGAAAAGAGACAGGGAGGGAGAGGATGAAAAGAGAGGGAGGGAGAGGATGAAAAGAGAGGGAAGGAGGGAGGATGAAAAGAGAGGGGGGAGGGGAAAGAGATGAAAAGAGACAGGGAGGGAGAGGATGAAAAGAGACAGGGAGGGAGAGGAAGAAAAGAAAGGGAGAGGGAAAAGGAGGGAGGGAGGATGAAAAGAGAGGGGGAGGGAGAGGATGAAAAGAGACAGGGGGGAGAGGAGAGAAAGAGACAGGGAGAGGGGAGGGGGGAGGATGAAAAGAGAGGGGGAGGGAGAGAAAGAAAAGAGACAGGAGGGAGAGGATGAAAAGAGAGGGGGAGGGAGAGGATGAAAAGAGAGGGGAGGGAGAGGATGAAAAGAGAGGGGAGGGAGAGAAAGAAAAGAGACAGGGAGGGAGAGGATGAAAAGAGACAGGGAGGGAGAGGATGAAAAGAGAGAGGGAGGGAGAGAAAGAAAAGAGAGGGGGAGGGAGAGGATGAAAAGAGAGGGGGAGGGAGAGGATGAAAAGAGACAGGGAGGGAGAGGATGAAAAGAGACAGGGAGGGAGAGGATGGAAAGAGACAGGGAGGGAGAGGATGAAAAGAGACAGGGAGGGAGAGGATGAAAAGAGACAGGGAGGGAGAGGATGAAAAGAGAGGGGGAGGGAGAGGATGGAAAGAGAGGGGGAGGGAGAGGATGAAAAGAGAGGGGGAGGGAGAGGATGAAAAGAGACAGGAGGGGAGGGAGAGGAAAGAGACAGGGAGGGAGAGGATGAAAAGAGAGGGGAGGGAGAGGATGAAAAGAGACAGGGAGGGAGAGGATGAAAAGAGAGGGAGGGAGAGGAAGAAAAGAGACAGGGAGGGAGAGGATGAAAAGAGACAGGGAGGGAGAGGATGAAAAGAGAGAGGGAGGGAGAGAAAGAAAAGAGAGGGGGAGGGAGAGGATGAAAAGAGAGGGGGGGGAGAGGATGAAAAGAGACAGGGAGGGAGAGGATGAAAAGAGACAGGGAGGGAGAGGATGGAAAGAGACAGGGAGGGAGAGGATGGAAAGAGACAGGGAGGGAGAGGATGAAAAGAGAGGGGGGAGGGAGAGGATGGAAAGAGACAGGGAGGGAGAGGATGAAAAGAGACAGGGAGGGAGAGGATGGAAAGAGACAGGGAGGGAGAGGATGAAAAGAGAGGGGGGAGGGAGAGGATGGAAAGAGACAGGGAGGGAAAGGATGAAAAGAGAGGGGGAGGGAGAGGATGAAAAGAGAGGGGGAGGGGAGGATGAAAAGAGAGGGGGGAGGGAGAGGATGGAAAGAGACAGGGAGGGAGAGGATGGAAAGAGAGTGGGGAGGGAGAGGATGAAAAGAGACAGGGAGGGAGAGGATGAAAAGAGAGGGGAGGGAGAGGAGAAAAGAGAGGGAGGGAGAGGATGAAAAGAGAGGGGGAGGGAGAGGATGAAAAGAGACAGGGAGGGAGAGGATGAAAAGAGAGGGGGAGGGAGAGAAAGAAAAAAGAGAGGGGGAGGGAGAGGATGAAAAGAGAGGGAGGGAGAGGATGAAAAGAGACAGGGAGGGAGAGGATGGAAAAGAGACAGGGAGGGAGAGGATGAAAAGAGACAGGGAGGGAGAGGATGAAAAGAGAGGGAGGGAGGGAGAGGATGAAAAGAGACAGGGAGGGAGAGGATGAAAAGAGACAGGGAGGGAGAGGATGAAAAGAGACAGGGAGGGAGAGGATGGAAAGAGACAGGGGGGAGAGGATGGAAAGAGAGAGGGAGGGAGAGGATGAAAAGAGAGGGGGGAGGGAGAGGATGAAAGAGACAGGGAGGGAGAGGATGAAAAGAGACAGTGGGGGAGGGAGAGGATGGAAAGAGACAGGGAGGGAGAGGATGAAAGAGAGGGGGAGGGAGAGGATGGAAAGAGACAGGGAGGGAGAGGATGAAAAGAGAGGGGAGGGAGAGGATGAAAAGAGAGGGGGAGGGAGAGGATGAAAAGAGAGGGGGAGGGAGAGGATGGAAAGAGACAGGGAGGGGAGAGGATGAAAAGAGAGGGGGAGGGAGAGGATGGAAAGAGACAGGGAGGGAGAGGATGAAAAGAGAGGGGAGGGAGAGGATGAAAGAGAGGGGGAGGGAGAGGATGAAAAGAGAGGGGGAGGGAGAGGATGAAAAGAGACAGGGAGGGAGAGGATGAAAAGAGGGGGAGGGAGAGGATGGAAAGAGACAGGAGGGAGAGGATGAAAAGAGAGGGGAGGGAGAGAATGAAAAGAGAGGGGGAGGGAGAGGATGAAAAGAGAGGGGGAGGGAGAGAATGAAAAGAGACAGGGAGGGAGAGGATGAAAAGAGAGGGGGAGGGAGAGAAAGATGAAAAGAGAGGGGGAGGGAGAGGAGAAAGAGATGAAAAGAGACAGGGAGGGAGAGGATGAAAAGAGAGGGGGAGGGAGAGGATGAAAAGAGAGGGGAGGGAGAGAATGAAAAGAGACAGGGAGGGAGAGGATGAAAAGAGAGGGGGAGGGAGAGGAAGAAAAGAGACAGGGAGGGAGAGGATGAAAAGAGACAGGGAGGGGAGGATGAAAAGAGAGGGGGAGGGAGGAAAGAGAGAGGGAGGGAGGGAGAGGATGAAAAGAGACAGGGAGGGAGAGGATGAAAAGAGACAGGGAGGGAGAGGATGAAAAGAGACAGGGAGGGAGAGGATGAAAAGAGACAGGGAGGGAGAGGATGAAAGAGAGGGGGAGGGAGAGGATGAAAAGAGAGGGGGAGGGAGAGGAAGAAAAGAGAGGGGGAGGGAGAGGATGAAAAGAGAGGGGGAGGGAGAGGATGAAAAGAGACAGGGAGGGAGAGGATGAAAAGAGACAGGGAGGGAGAGGATGAAAAGAGACAGGGAGGGAGAGGATGAAAAGAGAGGGAGGAGAGAGGATGAAAAGAGACAGGGAGGGAGAGGATGAAAAGAGAGGGGGAGGGAGAGATGGAAAAGAGACAGGGAGGGAGAGGATGAAAAGAGACAGGGAGGGAGAGGATGAAAAGAGAGGGGAGGGAGAGGATGAAAAAGAGGGGGGAGGGGGAGAGGATGAAAAGGAGGGGGAGGGAGAGGATGAAAAGAGACAGGGAGGGGAGAGGATGAAAGAGACAGGGAGGGAGAGGATGAAAAGAGAGGGGAGGGAGAGGATGAAAAGAGACAGGGAGGGAGAGGATGAAAAGAGGGGGAGGGAGAGGATGAAAAGAGAGGGGGAGGGAGAGGATGAAAAGAGACAGGGAGGGAGAGGATGGAAAGGAGACAGGAGGGAGAGGATGAAAAGAGAGGGGGAGGGAGAGGATGGAAAGAGAGGGGGAGGGAGAGGATGAAAAAGAGGGGGAGGGAGAGGATGAAAAAGAGAGGGGAGGGAGAGGATGAAAAGAGAGGGGGAGGGAGAGGATGAAAAGAGACAGGGAGGGAGAGGATGAAAAGAGAGAGGGAGGGAGAGGATGAAAAGAGAGGGGGAGGGAGAGGATGAAAAAGAGGGGGAGGGAGAGGATGAAAAGGAGGGGGAGGGAGAGGAAGAAAAGAGAGGGGGAGGGAGAGGATGAAAAGAGACAGGGGGAGGGAGAGGAAGAAAAGAGACAGGGAGGGAGAGGATGAAAAGAGAGGGGGAGGGAGAGGAAGAAAAGAGACAGGGAGGGAGAGGATGAAAAGAGACAGGGAGGGAGAGGATGAAAAGAGACAGGGAGGGGAGAGGATGAAAAGAGACAGGGAGGGAGAGGATGAAAAGAGACAGGGAGGGAGAGGATGAAAAGAGAGGGGGGAGAGGATGAAAAAAGAGAGGGAGGAGAGGATGAAAAGAGACAGGGAGGGAGAGGATGAAAGAGACAGGGAGGGAGAGGATGGAAAGAGACAGGGAGGGAGAGGATGAAAGAGACAGGGAGGGAGAGGATGAAAAGAGACAGGGGGAGGGGAGGATGGAAAGAAAAGAGATGGGGGAGGGAGAGGATGAAAAGAGACAGGGAGGGAGAGGATGAGGAAAAGAGAGGGGGAGGGGAGAGGATGAAAAGAGAGGGGGAGGGAGAGGATGAAAAGAGAGGGGGAGGGAGAGGATGAAAAGAGACAGGGAGGGAGAGGATGGAAAGAGACAGGGAGGGAGAGGATGAAAAGAGAGAGGGAGGGAGAGGATGGAAAGAGACAGGGAGGGAGAGGATGAAAAGAGACAGGGAGGGGAGGATGGAGAGGGAGGGAAAAGAAAAGAGGGGGAGGGAGAGGATGAAAAGAGAGGGGGAGGGAGAGGATGAAAAGAGACAGGGAGGGAGAGGATGAAAAGAGAGGGGAGGGAGAGAAAGAAAAGAGAGGGGGAGAGAGAGGATGAAAAGAGACAGGGAGGGAGAGGATGAAAAGAGACAGGGAGGGAGAGGATGAAAAGAGAGGGGGAGGGAGAGGATGAAAAGAGAGGGGAGGGAGAGAAAGAAAAGAGACAGGGAGGGAGAGGATGAAAAGAGACAGGGAGGGAGAGGATGAAAAGAGAGGGGGAGGGAGAGGATGAAAAGAGACAGGGGGGAGGGAGAGGATGAAAAGAGACAGGAGGGAGGGAGAGGATGAAAAGAGACAGGGAGGGAGAGGATGAAAAGAGAGGGGGAGGGAGAGGATGAAAAGAGACAGGGAGGGGGAGGGAAATGAAAGAGACAGGGAGGGAGAGGATGAAAAGAGAGGGGGAGGGAGAGGATGGAAAGAGACAGGGAGGGAGAGGATGAAAAGAGACAGGGAGGGAGAGGATGAAAAGAGAGGGAGGGAGAGGATGAAAAGAGAGGGGAGGGAGAGGAAGAAAAGAGAGGGGGAGGGAGAGGATGAAAAGAGACAGGGAGGGAGAGGATGAAAAGAGATGGGGGAGGGAGAGGATGAAAAGAGAGGGGAGGGAGAGGATGAAAAGAGACAGGGAGGGAGAGGATGAAAAGAGACAGGGAGGGAGAGGATGAAAAGAGACAGGGAGGAGAGGATGAAAAAGAGAGGAGGGATGGGGAGAGGATGAAAAAGAGACAGGAGGGAGAGGATGAAAAGAGACAGGGAGGGAGAGGATGGAAAGAGACAGGGGGAGAGGATGAAAAGAGAGGGGGAGGGAGAGGATGAAAAGAGACAGGGAGGGAGAGGATGAAAAGAGACAGGGAGGGAGAGGATGAAAAGAGACAGGGAGGGAGAGGATGAAAAGAGAGGGGGAGGGAGAGGATGAAAAGAGACAGGGAGAGGATGAAAAGAGACAGGGAGGGAGAGGATGAAAAGAGGGGGAGGGAGAGGATGAAAAGAGACAGGGAGGGAGAGGATGAAAAAAGAGGAGGGAGAGGATGGAAAAGAGAGAGGGAGGGAGAGGATGAAAAGAGACAGGGAGGGAGAGGATGGAAAGAGACAGGGAGGGAGAGGATGAAAAGAGAGGGGGAGGGAGAGGATGGAAAGAGACAGGGAGGGAGAGGATGAAAAGAGAGGGGGAGGGAGAGGATGAAAAGAGAGGGGGAGGGAGAGGATGAAAAGAGACAGGGAGGGAGAGGATGAAAGAGACAGGGAGGAGAGGATGAAAAGAGAGGGGGAGGGAGAGGATGAAAAGAGACAGGGAGGGAGAGGATGAAAAAGAGACAGGGAGGGAGAGGATGAAAAGAGAGGGGGAGGGAGAGGATGAAAAGAGACAGGGAGGGAGAGGATGAAAAGAGAGGGGGGGGAGGGAGGGAGAGGATGAAAAGAGAGGGGGGGAGGGGAGAAGGAGGGAGAAAAGAGAGGGGGAGGGAGAGGATGAAAAGAGAGGGGAGGAGGGGAGAAAAGAGAGGGGGAGGGAGAGGATGAAAAGAGAGGGGAGGGAGAGGGATGAAAGAGAGGGGGAGAGGATGAAAAGAGAAGAGAGGATGAAAAGAGAGGGAGGAGAGATGAAAAGAGACAGGGAGGGAGAGGATGAAAAGAGAGGAGGGAGAGGATGAAAAGAGACAGGGAGGGGAGAGGATGAGAAAGAGACAGGGAGGGAGAGGATGAAAAGAGGGGGAGGGAGAGGATGAAAAGAGACAGGGAGGGAGAGGATGAAAAGAGACAGGGAGGGAGAGGATGAAAAGAGAGGGGAGGGAGAGGATGAAAAGAGAGGGGGAGGGAGAGGATGGAAAGAGACAGGGAGGGAGAGGATGAAAAGAGAGGGGGAGGAGAGGATGAAAAGAGAGGGGGAGGGAGAGGATGGAAAGAGAGGGGGAGGGAGAGAAAAGAGAAAGAGAGGAGAGGGGGAGGGAGAGGATGAAAAGAGAGGGGGAGGGAGAGGATGAAAAGAGGGGGAGGGAGAGGATGAAAAGAGACAGGGAGGGAGAGGATGAAAAGAGGGGGGGGAGGGAGAGGAGAGGATGAAAAGAGACAGGGAGGGAGAGGATGAAAAGAGAGGGGGAGGGAGAGGATGAAAAGAGAGGGGAGGGAGAGGATGAAAGAGACAGGGAGGGAGAGGATGAAAAGAGAGGGGAGGGAGAGGATGAAAAGAGAGGGGGAGGGAGGATGAAAGAGAGGGGGAGGGAGAGGATGAAAAGAGAGGGGAGGGAGAGAAAGAAAAGAGAGGGGGAGGGAGAGGATGAAAAGAGAGGGAGGGAGAGGATGAAAAGAGAGGGGGAGGGAGAGGAGAAAAAGAGAAAAGAGAGGGGGAGGGAGAGGATGGAAAGAGAGGGGGAGGGAGAGGATGAAAAGAGAGGGGGAGGGAGAGGATGAAAAAGAGGGGAGGGAGAGGATGAAAAGAGACAGGGAGGGAGAGGATGAAAAGAGACAGGGAGGGAGAGGATGAAAAGAGACAGGGAGGAGGAGGAATGAAAAGAGAGGGGAGGGAGAGGATGAAAAGAGACAGGGAGGGAGAGGATGAAAAGAGAGGGGGAGGGAGAGGATGAAAAGAGAGGGGGAGGGAGAGGATGAAAAGAGACAGGGAGGGAGAGGATGAAAAGAGACAGGGAGGGAGAGGATGAAAAGAGACAGGGAGGGAGAGGATGAAAAGAGAGGGGGAGGAGAGGATGAAAAGAGAGGGGGAGGGAGAGGATGAAAAGAGAGGGGGAGGGAGAGGATGAAAAGAGACAGGGAGGGAGAGGATGAAAAGAGACAGGGAGGGAGAGGATGGAAAGAGACAGGGAGGGAGAGATGAGAGGATGAAAAGAGAGGAGGAGAGGATGAAAAGAGAGGGAGGGAGAGGATGAAAAGAGACAGGGAGGGATGATGAAAGAGACAGGGAGGGAGAGGATGAAAAGAGAGGGGAGGGAGAGGATGAAAAGAGAGGGGGGAGGGAGAGGATGAAAAGAGAGGGGGAGGGAGAGGATGAAAAGAGAGGGGGAGGGAGAGGATGAAAAGAGAGGGGAGGGGAGGATGAAAAGAGAGAGGAGGGAGAAATGAAAAGACAGGGAGGGAGAGGATGGGAGGGAGGAGAGGATGGAAAGAGACAGGGAGGGAGAGGATGAAAAGAGAGGGGGGGGAGAGGATGAAAGAGACAGGGAGGGAGAGGATGAAAAGAGACAGGGAGGGAGAGGATGAAAAGAGACAGGGAGGGAGAGGATGAAAAGAGAGGGGGAGGGAGAGGATGAAAAGAGACAGGGAGGGAGAGGATGAAAAAGAGGAGGGAGGAGGGGAGAGGATGAAAAGAGACAGGGAGGGAGAGGAGAGAAAGAAAGGGAGAGATGGAAAAGAGGGAGGGAGAGGATGAAAAGAGACAGGGAGGGAGAGGATGAAAAGAGAGGGGAGGGAGAGGATGAAAAGAGAGGGGGAGGGAGAGGATGGAAAGAGAGGGGGAGGGAGAGGATGAAAAGAGAGGGGGAGGGAGAGGATGAAAAGAGAGGGGGAGGGAGAGGATGAAAAGAGGGGGAGGGAGAGGATGAAAAGAAGAAGAGAGAGGGGGAGGGAGAGGATGAAAAGAGAGGGGGAGGGAGAGGATGAAAAGAGAGGGGAGGGAGAGGATGAAAAGAGAGAAAAGGGAGGAGGGAGAGGATGAAAAAGAGACAGGGAGGGAGAGAGGGAAGAAAAGAGACAGGGAGGGAGAGGATGAAAAGAGACAGGGAGGGAGAGGATGAAAAGAGACAGGGAGGGAGAGGATGAAAAGAGACAGGGAGGGAGAGGATGAAAAGACAGGGAGGGAGGATGGAGACAGGGAGGGAGAGGATGAAAAAAGAGGGAGAGGGGAGGGAGAGAGGATGAAAAGAGAGGGGGAGGGAGAGGATGAAAAGAGACAGGGAGGGAGAGGGATGGAAAGAGACAGGGAGGGAGAGGATGAAAGAGACAGGGAGGGAGAGGATGGAAAGAGACAGGGAGGGAGAGGATGAAAAGAGAGGGGGAGGGAGAGGATGGAAAGAGACAGGGAGGGAGAGGATGAAAGAGAGGGGGAGGGAGAGGATGGAAAGAGACAGGAGGGAGAGGATGAAAAGAGAGGGGGAGGGAGAGGATGGAAAGAGACAGAGGATGAAAAGAGAGGGAGAGGATGAAAAGAGAGGGGGAGGGAGAGGATGAAAAGAGACAGGGAGGGAGAGGATGAAAAGAGACAGGGAGGGAGAGGATGGAAAGAGACAGGGAGGGAGAGGATGAAAAGAGACAGGGAGGGGATGAAAGAGAGAGGGGAGGGAGAGGATGAAAAGAGAGGGGGAGGGAGAGGATGAAAAGAGAGGGGGAGGGAGAGGATGAAAAGAGACAGGGAGGGAGAGGATGAAAAGAGAGGGGAGGGAGAGAAAGAAAAGAGAGGGGGAGGGAGAGGATGAAAAAGAGGGGAGAGGAGAGAAAGAAAAGAGAGGGGGAGGGAGAGGATGAAAAGAGAGGGGGAGGGAGAGAAAGAAAAGAGACAGGGAGGGAGAGGATGAAAAGAGACAGGAGGGAGAGGATGAAAAGAGACAGGGAGGAGAGGATGAAAAGGAGGAGGGAGAGGATGAAAAGAGACAGGGAGGGAGAGGATGAAAAGAGACAGGGAGGGAGAGGATGAAAAGACACAGGGAGGGAGAGGATGAAAAGAGACAGGGAGGGAGAGGATGAAAAGACACAGGGAGGGAGAGGATGAAAAGAGACAGGGAGGGAGAGGAAGAAAAGACACAGGGAGGGAGAGGATGAAAAGAGACGGGGAGGGAGAGGATGGAAAGAGACAGGGAGGGAGAGGATGAAAAGAGAGGGGGAGGGAGAGGATGGAAAGAGACAGGGAGGGAGAGGATGAAAAGAGAGGGGAGGGAGAGGATGAAAAGAGAGGGGGAGGGAGAGGATGAAAAGAGACAGGGAGGGAGAGGATGAAAAGAGAGGGGGAGGGAGAGGATGAAAAGAGACAGGGAGGGAGAGGATGAAAAGAGACAGGGAGGGAGAGGATGGAAAGAGACAGGGAGGAGAGGATGAGGGAGGGATGAAAAGAGAGAGGGGAGGGAGAGGATGAAAAGAGAGGGGGAGGGAGAGGATGAAAAGAGAGGGGGAGGGAGAGAAAGAAAAGAGAGGGGAGGGAGAGGATGAAAAGAGAGGGAGGGAGAGGATGAAAAGAGAGGGGGGAGAGGATGGAAAGAGACAGGGAGGAGAGGATGAAAAAGAGGGGGAGGGAGAGGATGAAAAGAGACAGGGAGGGAGAGGATGAAAAGAGACAGGGAGGGAGAGGATGAAAAGAGACAGGGAGGGAGAGGATGAAAAGAGACAGGGAGGGAGAGGATGAAAGAGAGAGGGAGGGAGAGGATGAAAAGAGAGGGGGAGGGAGAGGATGAAAAGAGAGGGGGAGGAGAGGATGAAAAGAGACAGGGAGGGAGAGGATGAAAAGAGAGGGGGAGGGAGAGGATGAAAAGAGGGGGAGGGAGAGGATGAAAAGAGAGGGGGAGGGAGAGGATGAAAAGAGACAGGGAGGAGAGGATGAAAAGAGAGGGGGAGGGAGAGAAAGAAAAGAGAGGGGGAGGGAGAGGATGAAAAGAGAGGGAGGGGGAGGGGAGAGAAAGAAAAGAGAGGGGGAGGGAGAGGATGAAAAGAGAGGAGGGGAGGGAGAGAAAGAAAAGAGACAGGGAGGGAGAGGATGAAAAGAGACAGGGAGGGAGAGGATGAAAAGAGACAGGGAGGGAGAGGATGAAAAGAGACAGGGAGGGAGAGGATGAAAAGAGACAGGGAGGGAGAGGATGAAAAGAGACAGGGAGGGAGAGGATGAAAAGAGACAGGGAGGGAGAGGATGAAAGAGACAGGGAGGGAGAGGATGAAAAGAGACAGGGATGGAGAGGATGAAAAGAGACAGGGAGGGAGAGGAAGAAAAGACACAGGGAGGGAGAGGATGAAAAGAGACAGGGATGGAGAGGATGGAAAGAGACAGGGAGGGAGAGGATGAAAAGAGAGGGGAGGAGAGGAAGAAAAGAGAGGGGGGAGGGAGAGGATGAAAAGAGAGGGGGAGGGAGAGAAAGAGAAGGGAGGGGAGAAAAGAGAGGGGGAGAGGATGAGAGGATGAAAAGAGACAGGGAGGGAGAGGATGAAAGAGAGGGGGAGGGAGAGGATGAAAGAGACAGGGAGGGAGAGGATGAAAAGAGACAGGGGAGGAGAGGATGAAAAGAGACAGGGAGGGAGAGGATGGAAAGAGACAGGGAGGGAGAGGATGAAAAGAGAGGGGGAGGGAGAGGATGAAAGAGAGGGGGGGGGAGAGGATGAAAAGAGAGGGGGAGGGAGAGAAAAAGAGAGGGGGAGGGAGAGGATGAAAAGAGAGGGGGAGGGAGAGAAGAAAAGAGACAGGGAGGGAGAGGATGAAAAGAGACAGGGAGGGAGAGGATGAAAAGAGAGGGGGAGGGAGAGGATGAAAAGAGAGGGGGAGGGAGAGGATGGAAAGAGGGGGAGGGAGAGGATGAAAAGAGACAGGGAGGGAGAGGATGAAAAGAGAGAGGGGGAGGGAGAGGATGAAAAGAGAGGGGGAGGGAGAGAAAGAAGAGAGGGGAGGGAGAGGATGAAAAGAGAGGGGGAGGGAGAGAAAGAAAAGAGACAGGGAGGGAGAGGATGAAAAGAGACAGGGAGGGAGAGGATGAAAAGAGACAGGGAGGGAGAGGATGAAAAGAGACAGGGAGGGAGAGGATGAAAGAGACAGGGAGGGAGAGGATGAAAAGAGAGAGGGAGGGAGAGAAAGAAAAGAGACAGGGAGGGAGAGGATGAAAAGAGAGGGGGGGAGGGAGAGGATGAAAAGAGACAGGGAGGGAGGGAAAGAGACAGGGAGGGAGAGGATGAAAGAGAGGGAGGGAGAGGATGAAAAGAGGGGAGGGAGAGGATGAAAAGAGAGGGGGGGAGGGATGAGAAAAAGAGAGGGGGAGGGAGAGGATGAAAAGAGACAGGGAGGGAGAGAAAGAAAAGAGACAGGGAGGGAGAGGATGAAAGAGACAGGGAGGGAGAGGATGAAAAGAGAGGGAGGGAGAGGGGAGACAGGGAGGGAGAGGATGGAAAGAGACAGGGAGGGAGAGGATGGAAAGAGAGAGGGAGAGGATGAAAAGAGAGGAGAGGAGAAAAGAAAGAAAAGAGACAGGGAGGGAGAGGATGAAAAGAGAGGGGGAGGGAGGATGGAAAGAGACAGGGAGGGAGAGGATGAAAAGAGAGGGAGGGAGGATGAAAAGAGAGGGGAGGGAGAGGATGAAAAGAGGGGGAGGGGAGGATGAAAAGAGAGGGAGGGAGAGGAAGAAAGGGAGAGAGGGGGAGGGAGGGAGAGGATGAAAAGAGACATGGAGGGAGAGGATGAAAAGAGGGGAGGGGAGAGGATGAAAAGAAGGGGAGGGAGAGGATGAAAAGAGAGGGAGGGAGGATGAAAAGAGAGGGGGAGGGAGAGGATGGAAAGAGACAGGGAGGAGAGGATGAAAAGAGAGAGGGAGGGAGAGGATGAAAAAGAGACAGGGAGGGAGAGGATGGAAAGAGACAGGGAGGGAGAGGATGAAAAGAGAGGGGGAGGGAGAGGATGGAAGGGAGAGGAGGGAGGGAGGGAGAGGATGAAAAGAGACAGGGAGGGAGAGGATGAAAAGAGAGAGGGGAGGGAGAGGATGAAAAGAGAGGGGGAGGGAGAGGATGAAAAGAGACAGGGAGGGAGAGGATGAAAAGAGAGGGGAGGGAGAGGATGAAAAGAGAGGGGGAGGGAGAGGATGAAAGAGAGGGGGAGGGAGAGGATGAAAAGAGACAGGGAGGGAGAGGATGAAAAGAGAGGGGAGGGAGAGGATGAAAAGAGAGGGGGGGAGGGGAGAGGATGATGGAAAAGAGAGGAAGGGAAAGAAAAGAGAGGGGGAGGGAGAGGATGAAAAGAGAGGGGGAGGGAGAGAAAGAAAAGAGAAGGGAGGGAGAGGATGAAAAGAGAGGAGGGAGAGGATGAAAAAAAGAGACATGGGAGGGGGAGGGGAGAGGATGAAAAGAGACAGGGAGGGAGAGGATGAAAAGAGACAGGGAGGGAGAGGATGAAAAGAGACAGGGAGGGAGAGGATGAAAAGAGAGAAGGAGAGGGGAGGATGGAAAAGAGAGGGAGGGAGGATGAAAAGAGACAGGGAGGGAGAGGATGAAAAGACACAGGGAGGGAGAGGATGAAAAGAGACAGGGAGGGAGAGGATGAAAAGACACAGGGAGGGAGAGGATGAAAAGAGACAGGGATGGAGAGGATGAAAAGAGACAGGGAGGGAGAGGATGAAAAGAGACAGGAGGAAGAAAAGAGAGGATGAAAAGAGAGGGGAGGGAGAGGATGAAAAAGGGGGAGAGGAGAGAGGATGAAAAAGAGGGGGAGAGAGGATGAAAAGAGAGGGAGGAGAGGATGAAAAGAGGGGGAGGGAGAGGATGAAAAGAGAGGGAGGGAGAGGATGAAAAGAGGGGGAGGGAGAGGATGAAAAGAGACAGGGAGGGAGAGGATGGAAAGAGACAGGGAGGGAGAGGATGAAAAGAGAGGGGGAGGGAGAGGATGAAAAGAGAGGGGGAGGGAGAGGATGAAAAGAGAGGGGGAGGGAGAGAAAGAGAGAGGGGGAGGGAGAGGATGAGAGGGGGAGGGAGAGAAGAAAAGAGACAGGGAGGGAGAGGATGAAAAGAGACAGGGAGGGAGAGGATGAAAAGAGAGGGAGGGAGAGGATGAAAAGAGACAGGGAGGGAGAGGATGAAAAGAGACAGGGAGGGAGAGGATGAAAAGAGAGGGGGAGGGAGAGGATGAAAAGAGAGGGGAGGGAGAGGATGAAAAGAGAGGGGGAGGGAGAGGAAATGAAGAAGGGGAGGGAGAGGATGGAGAGGGGAGAGGGAGGGAGAAAGAAAAAGAGACAGGGAGGGAGAGGATGAAAAGAGACAGGGAGGGAGAGGATGAAAAGAGACAGGGAGGGAGAGGAAGAAAAGAGACAGGGAGGGAGAGGATGGAAAGAGACAGGGAGGGAGAGGATGAAAAGAGAGGGGAGGGAGAGAAAGAAAAGAGACAGGGAGGGAGAGGATGAAAAGAGAGGGGGGAGGGAGAGGATGGAAAGAGACAGGGAGGGAGAGGATGAAAAGAGACAGGGAGGGAGAGGATGAAAAGAGAGGGGAGGGAGAGGATGAAAAGAGAGGGGAGGGAGAGGATGAAAAGAGAGGGGGAGGGAGAGGAGAAAAGAGAGGGGGAGGGAGAGGATGAAAAGAGAGGGGGAGGGAGAGGATGAAAAGAGAGGGGAGGGAGAGGATGAAAAGAGACAGGGAGGGAGGATGAAAAGAGACAGGGAGGAGAGGAAAAAGAGACAGGGAGGAGAGGATGGAAAGAGACAGGGAGGGAGAGGATGGAAAGAGACAGGGAGGGAGAGGATGAAAAGAGGGGAGGAGAGGATGAAAAGAGACAGGGAGGGAGAGGATGAAAAGAGACAGGGAGGAGAGAGGATGGAAAGAGACAGGGAGGGAGAGGATGAAAAGAGACAGGGAGGGAGAGGATGAAAAGAGAGGGGAGGGAGAGGATGAAAAGAGAGGGGGAGGGAGAGGATGAAAAGAGAGGGGAGGGAGAGAAAGAAAAGAGAGGGGGAGAGAGAGGATGAAAAGAGACAGGGAGGGAGAGGATGAAAAGAGACAGGGAGGGAGAGGATGAAAAGAGAGGGGGAGGAGAGGAGAAAAGAGAGGAAAGAGAGAAAGAAAAGAGACAGGGGGGGAGAAATGGAAAGAGACAGGGAGGGAGAGGATGAAAAGAGAGGGGGGAGGGAGAGGAAGAAAAGAGACAGGGAGGGAGAGGATGAAAAGAGAGGGGAGGGAGAGGATGAAAAGAGAGGGGAGGAGAGGATGGAAAGAGACAGGGAAGGAGAGGATGAAAAGAGAGGGGAGGGAGAGGATGAAAAGAGACAGGGAGGGAGAGGATGAAAAGAGAGGGGAGGGAGAGGATGGAAAGAGACAGGGAGGGAGAGGATGAAAAGAGAGGGGAGGGAGAGGATGAAAGAGAGGGGGAGGGAGAGGATGAAAAGAGAGGGGGAGGAGGATGAAAAGAGAGGGGGAGGGAGAGGAAAAAAGAGAGGGGGGAGAGAGGATGAAAAGAGAGGAGGGAGAGGATGAAAAGAGACAGGGAGGGAGAGGATGAAAAGAGAGAGGGAGGGAGAGGATGAAAAGAGAGGAGGGAGAGAAAGAAAAGAGACAGGGAGGGAGAGGATGAAAAAGACAGGGAGGGAGAGGATGGAAAGAGACAGGGAGGGAGAGGATGAAAAGAGACAGGGAGGGAGAGGATGAAAAGAGACAGGGAGGGAGAGGATGAAAAGAGAGGGGGAGGGAGAGGATGAAAAGAGAGGGGGAGGGAGAGGATGAAAAAGAGAGGGGAGGGAGAGGATGAAAAGAGAGGGGGAGGGAGAGGATGAAAAGAGAGGGGGAGGGAGAGAAAGAAAAGAGAGGGGAGGGAGAGGATGAAAAGAGAGGGGGAGGGAGAGAAAGAAAAGAGAGGGGGAGGGAGAGGATGAAAAGAGAGGGGGAGGGAGAGAAAGAAAAGAGAGGGGGAGGGAGAGGATGAAAAGAGAGGGGAGGGAGAGAAAGAAAAGAGACAGGGAGGGAGAGGATGAAAAGAGACAGGGAGGGAGAGGATGAAAAGAGAGGGGAGGGAGAGAAAGAAAAGAGAGGGGGAGGGAGAGAAAGGAAAGAGACAGGAGGGAGAGGATGAAAAGAGACAGGGAGGGAGAGAAAGAAAAGAGACAGGGAGGGAGAGGATGGAAAGAGACAGGGAGGGAGAGGATGGAAAGAGACAGGGAGGGAGAGGATGGAAAGAGAGGGGAAGGGAGAGGATGAGAAGAGACAGGGAGGGAGAGGATGAAAAGAGAGGGGGGGGAGAGGATGGAAAGAGAGGGGGAGGGAGAGGATGAAAAGAGACAGGGAGGGAGAGGATGATAGAGACAGGGAGGGAGAGGATGAAAAGAGAGGGGGAGGAGAGGATGAAAAGAGAGGGGGAGGGAGGGAAAGAAAAGAGACAGGGAGGGAGAGGATGGAAAGAGACAGGGAGGGAGAGGATGAAAAGAGACAGGGAGGGAGAGGATGGAAAGAGAGGGGGAGGGAGGGAAAGAAAAGAGAGGGGGAGGGAGAGGATGAAAAGAGACAGGGAGGGAGAGAAAGAAAAGAGACAGGGAGGGAGAGGATGGAAAGAGACAGGGAGGGAGAGGATGGAAAGAGACAGGGAGGGAGAGGATGAAAGAGAGGGGGAGGGAGAGGATGGAAAGAGACAGGGAGGGAGAGGATGAAAAGAGACAGGGAGGGAGAGGATGGAAAGAGACAGGGAGGGAGAGGATGAAAAGAGAGGGGGGAGGGAGAGGATGGAAAGAGACAGGGAGGGAAAGGATGAAAAGAGAGGGGGAGGGAGAGGATGAAAAGAGAGGGGGAGGGAGAGGATGAAAAGAGAGGGGGAGGGAGAGGATGGAAAGAGACAGGGAGGGAGAGGATGAAAAGAGAGGGGGAGGGGAGGATGGAAAGAGACAGGGAGGGAGAGGATGAAAAGAGAGGGGTAGGGAGAGGATGAAAAGAGAGGGGGAGGGAGAGGATGAAAAGAGAGGGGGGAGGGAGAGGATGAAAAGAGACAGGGAGGGAGAGGATGAAAAGAGAAGGGGAGGGAGAGAAAGAAAAGGAGGGGGAGGGAGAGGATGAAAAGAGAGGGGGAGGGAGAGAAAGAAAAGAGAGGGGGAGGGAGAGGATGAAAAGAGAGGGGGAGGGAGATAAAGAAAAGAGACAGGGAGGGAGAGGATGAAAAGAGACAGGGAGGGAGAGGAAGAAAAGAGAGGGGAGGGAGAGAAAGAAAAGAGAGGGGGAGGGAGAGAAAGAAAAGAGAGGGGGAGAGAGAGAAAGAAAAGAGACAGGGAGGGAGAGGAAGAAGGAGAGACTAAGGGTCAGGAAGAAGAGTGTGTGAACTGTCCTACAAGGATGTTATGTAGTGGTGTGATCTTTTCCATAGAGACAGAAGGATGAGAAAAGAGGCCGATAACAGTTTATTAAACACCTGCAATTAACTGTCTGATCAGAGATGGCTGTTATCTCTCTGTTCATTGTGCCTGAATCAGAGAACCATGTTCGTCAACGCGCTAGACATTAATGACCTCCTATATAGTAGGCCTCGCTCTCGCTCTCCATACCTCTCACTCTTTTTCCTCATTTCTCACCCTCTCTCTCTCTCTCTCTCTCTCATACTCCTCCCTCCCTCCCCTCTCTTGCTCCCCTCCCTTCTCTCCTTCCCTCATGCCCTCCCTCCCTCCCTCACTCTCGTCTTCTCTCTTCTTACATTATATTAATGGACATTGAGCTGTGAGGACAATTCAGAAATGGTATTTGTAATGTTCTCTCAGTTCCAAACACGATGTCTTTGTCCCTCGGGGCATAGAGAGTTGCCCAATCTCAGGTATAACCACATAACTAGAATTAGATACTATTTCTATAGGGATAAAATAACATTTCTCTCTGTCTCTCGTTTTCACATTCTTTAACCTCTCTCTCAGGCCATCGCTCACTGTCTGTCTCGCTCTCTTTCTCTCTCTCTCTCTCTTCTCTCTCTCTCTCTCTCTCTCTCTCTCTCTCTCTCTCTCTTTCTCTCTCTCATTCACTTTGCTTTATTGGCATGTTGTGACGTACATATTGCTAAAGCTTACTTTGGAGATTTACAATATTAACATCATTATTAATAATAATCAATATTGCCAGTAACAACAGTAACCAAGGGTCAAAATAATCATACATTGAACAATAACAATACGGTCTAGGGGTTAGGATGCGGCGCTCCCACCGCCGGGCCCCGGTTCGCTTCCTGGTCAGGGAACTGCTCTTGCGCTCCCGAGTGGTGCAGCGGCACTGCATCTCAGTGCTAGAGGTGTCCCTACAGACCCTGGTTCGATTCCAGGCTGTATCACAACCGGCCGTGATTAGTAGTCCCATAGGGCGGCGCACAATTGGACCAGCGTTGTCCTGGTTAGGGCTTGGTCGGGGTAGGCAGTCATTGTAACTGAGAATTTGTTCTTAACTGACTTGCCTAGTTAAATAAAGGTTAAATGTGGACATGTGCAGGTTGATTAGTCTGTCAGACACTGTTCCTCATCTTCCCACTCATCTTCCCACTCTTCCCACTCTGTCTCTGGTGTGTGGGAATGCTATGGCTAGCATGCTAATAAAGTAAAGCCTCCTGATTCTCTCCTCTCCTGTAGTGGACTAGTTATCTCACAGTGCTCCTGTCAGGTGGACTCCTCAGGTCCAGAGTTAATTAATGATCAATTCATGGAAATAAAGAAAGGACAGCTCAAATTCATTCACTAAGTCATGATGGTCAAATATATTGTATTTCCAGTGACTTACCTGGCTTAATAAAGGTTAAATAGATATTGAATTTCAATTTCATTTCTTGAATTGGCTCTGTTGAGATAGAATTGACCCCAACCCTGGAAATAACCCTTTAATTTTGTTATGTCTCTGCCAGGCCCTGTGTGTGATGGCCCAGAGAGAGTAGACCTGTCTCTCCCAGGCCCTGTGTGTGGTGGCCCAGAGAGAGTAGACCTGTCTGTCCCAGGCCCTGTGTGTGATGGCCCAGAGAGAGTAGACCTGTCTCTCCCAGGCCCTGTGTGTGATGGCCCAGAGAGAGTAGACCTGTCTCTCCCAGGCCCTGTGTATTGTGGCCCAGAGAAAGCAGACCCAGGCAGGGATATTCTGTGTCCTGGAGGGCTTCCTCATCCTGGTGGACTCTGGTTCTCCACAGGACAGCCCACGTCCCACACAATCTTACCCAGACACACAGGACAGCCTACATCCCACACAATCACACCCAGACACACAGGACAGCCCACGTCCCACACAATCTCACCCAGACACACAGCCCAGCCCACGTCCCACACAATCTCACCCAGACAAACAGCCCAGCCCACGTCCCACATAATCTCACCCAGACACACAGGACAGCGCACACACAGGTGTGTATATTTGTGTGTGTTTGTGTGTGTATGTGAGCGTATGTGTGTGTTAGACATTTTTTTCAATCATGTTTTCTCATAATTACAGTAGAAAGCGTTGATGCTCTTTTGTTGTAAGAGATTATATTTGAAAGATTACCTCTGTGTCCAACTTTACCTGGAGGTATATTCTCATTTCCAACTGTTATTCACATCACAAAGAGTTTATAATGGGATTTAAAACAAATATGTGAAATCCCACAGCTTATAAGAGAGGTGAAGATGATGTGGAGCCCCAAAGGAGCTACAGTATGTTTACACCTTGGAAATGAGTCAGTGATACAAAATAACTATAAAAGTGGAGAGTCCAATGGGTGTTGTGTGTGTGTGTGTGTGTGTTTCTCTCTCTCTATGTGTGTGTGCGTTTGTTTCTCTCTATGTGTGTGTGTGTGTGTTTCTCTCTGTGTGTGTGTGTGTGTGTTTCTCTCTATCTCTATGTGTGTGTTTCTCTCTCTATATGTGAGTTTGTATGTGTGTGTGTTCCTCTCTCTATGTGTGTGTTTCTCTCTCTCTATGTGAGTGTGTGTGTATGTGTTTCTCTCTCTCTATGTGAGTGTGTGTGTGTGTGTGTGTGTTTCTCTCTATCTCTATGTGTGTGTTTCTCTCTCTCTCTGTGTGTGTGTGTGTGTGTTTCTCTCTCTCTATGTGTGTGTGTGTGTGTTTCTCTCTCTCTATGTGTGTGTGTGTATGTGTGTGTTTCTCTCTCTCTATGTGTGTGTGTGTGTGTTTTTCTCTCTCTCTATGTGTGTGTGTGTGTGTGTTTCTCTCTATTTCTATGTGTGTGTTTCTCTCTCTCTATGTGTGTGTGTGTGTGTGTTTCTCTCTCTCTATGTGTGTGTGTGTGTTTCTCTCTCTCTATGTGTGTGTGTGTGTGTTTCTCTCTTTCTATGTGTGTGTGTGTATGTGTGTGTTTCTCTCTCTCTCTGTGTGTGTGTGTGTTTCTCTCTTTCTATGTGTGTGTGTGTGTGTGTTTCTCTCTATGTGTGTGTGTGTGTTTCTCTCTATGTGTGTGTGTGTGTGTGTGTGTGTGTGTGTGTGTGTGTGTGTGTGTGTGTGTGTGTGTCTCAATTCAATTCATTTCAATTTAAGGGCTTTATTGGCATGGGAAACATATGTTAACATTGCCAGGGCAGATGAAATAGATAATAAACAAAAGTGAAATAAACAAAAAAAGTTGAACAGTAAACATTACAAGTTCCAAAAGAATAAAGACATTTCAAATGTCATATTATGTCTATGTCAAGTGTAACGATGTGCAAATAGTTAAAGTACAAAAGGGAAAATAAATAAACATAAATATGGGTTGTATTTACAATGGTGTTTGTTCTTCACTGGTTGCCCTTTTCTTGTGGCAACAGGTCACAAATATTGCTGCTGTGATGGCACACTGTGGTATTTCATCCAATAGATATGGGAGTTTATCAAAATTGGGTTTGTTTACAAATTCTTTGTGGATCTGTGTAATCTGAGGGAAATATGTGTCTCTAATATGGTCATACATTTGGTAGGAGGTTAGGAAGTGCAGCTCAGTTTCCACTTAAGTCAAATCTTTCCTTAAGTTTGGGTCTCTCTCTCTCTCTCTCTCTGTGTGTTTAGGGATAATTCATACATCCTTGCTGTCAGAGTAAAGAGCCACACATAACTTAAATTTTGGGTCTCTCTCTCTCTCCCTCTCTCTCTCTCTCTCTCTCTCTCTCTCTCTCTCTCTCTCTCTGTCTCTGTCTCTGTCTCTCTCTCTCTCTCTCTCTCTCTCTCGTCTCTCTCTCTCCTCTCTCTGTGTGTGTGTGTGTGTGAGTGTTTGGGGATAATTCATACAGCCTTGCTCTCAGAGAAAAGGGCCACACATAACCTCTCTCCTATCTTTGTTCAACTAATGCTTTGTACCATACTTACACAAACAGTTCTCTGTATTCTTCAGGCTCATATGTGTCATTTTCCCATCACTCAAAACAAAGGGAAATGCTTGGATGATATTAATTTCAGTCATTCACAGTAACAGACACTCCACAGAAACAAACGCAGTTATATGCACACAATGTAGGGGGGTAGCACCAGGATAATGTAGGTACATGTGTGTCTGATAGACAGGCAACCTCCATGAGTGTATAGCCCGCTCAATAGCAGTACCAAAACAGTTGCAGGAGGACCTATTGAGACACTGTTGTGCCACAAAAACTCTAGAGTGCTCAGTCAATGTCATCCGTCTGTTATGACTCTCCAATCCAAGTAGCTGTTGTAATACAAGCCATTATGGCCACAGAATATGTACACACTAAATGGCTACTATGCATAATGGCTGCTGAGATACTGTACTTTAGGTCTCTGCCTCGTTGTGTTGCTGTATAAGGAGAGGATTTAAAGATCAAATGATCTTGGGATTCCATCAAGACAACATCATACTGTTGTACAATTGTCTGTTTTTCTCAAGAGTTTTCCCGAACGTATTAGTTCACTAACAAGATGCGTTGGATTTCATTGATGTTGGCAGATTATATAACTCTCTTTTGAACAAAAATCTATAATCCAACGTTGTCACACAGAACAGGAAGTCTCAGACTCAGACATCCATTCCGCTTTCAAGGTGCGGGACTCTAACCCGGAAGCTTACAAGAAATCCTGCTATGCCCTGCGACGAACCATTAAACAGGCAAAGCGTCAATACACTACACTACACGTCAATACAGGACTAAGATGGAATCATACTACACCGGCTACACCGGCTACGACGCTCGTCTTATGTGGCAGGGCTTGCAAACTATTACAGACTACAAAGGGAAGCACAGCCACAAGCTGCCCAGTGACACGAGCCTACCAGATGAGCTAAATCACTTCTATGCTTGCTTCGAGGCAAGCAACACTGAGGCATGCATGAGAGCATCAGCTGTTCCGGACGACTGTGTGATCACGCTCTCCGTAGCCGACGTGAGTAAGACCTTTAAACAGGTCAACATACACAAGGCTGCGGGGCCAGACGGATTACCAGGACGTGTGCTCCGGGCATGTGCTGACCAACTGGCAGGTGTCTTCACTGACATTTTCAACATGTCCCTGATTGAGTCTATAATACCAACATGTTTCAAGCAGACCACCATAGTCCTTGTGCCCAAGAACACAAAGGCAACCTGCCTAAATGACTACAGACCCGTAGCACTCACGTCCGTAGCCATGAAGTGCTTTGCAAGGCTGGTAATGGCTCAAATCAACACCATTATCCCAGAAACCCTAGACCCACTCCAATTTGCATACCGCCCAAACAGATCCACAGATGATGCAATCTCTATTGCACTCCACACTGCCCTTTCCCACCTGGACAAGAG